>NC_091130.1:33546581-33846581 GCF_040183065.1 Periplaneta americana | reverse complement strand
GAGTAATTGTCGATATTTTGTCGAGTGTAAAGTACATACAAATTTATGATTGTTAAAATCCGTGATTGTCTGAAAAGTGGCCGACACTTTGCAGGTGGAGCAAGTATTAACACACAAAGTATAATGGAAGGTTATGGGGGGCTTAAGCACTCCTTATTACCATATATGAAATGGATATCGTCTTTACAGGTAAAACAAGTACAGTAGAATCCCGGAGGACTTTTTATACACTCCAGTTTAACATGGGATAAGCACATCAAATACATATGCATGAAACTATCAAGAGTTTTATATTTGTTAAATTAACGACTTGCGTTTCTCAAAATTATTTAAGATGTGTCTACTTTTCTTTCTTTCAGTTGATAATCCAATATGCCCTAATTTTCTTGGGAAACGGAACCAAAATTGGAAGAGTCTTGATTTCACAAAAGAAAGCCATTAGAATTTTATGTAAATCAAACTATCTGGAACATTGTCGGCCACTTTTCAGATAATCACGGATTTTAACAATCATAAATTTGTATATATACGACCTAGTCCTTTACACTCGACAAAATATAGACAATTACTCATTAGTGGCCAATATACATGATCATGAAATTAGAAATAGTGAACAAATTAATATTCCATATTGTAGATTACACAACAGCAACACAAACTTTTTAATTATGGGGATGAAATTATATAATAAGCTCCCCAGTCAATATTATAAATTACCAATCAATAGCTTCAAAACTAGATTTTACAATTGGTTATTAAATAATCCTTTTTATTCTATTGCTGAGTTTTTCAACACAAATTTGTATGAAATTGTATTTTAATTAAATAAGTTTAATTGCAATTTAGTTAGTTTTCTTTAATTTAAAACTTTCATTTATTTCATGTTTTCATTGTATTATTTAAATTTTACTGTTTCTTTTATTAGTGTTTTTAAAAATGTATTTATATATTTTTCAATGTATTCTGACGAAGCCTAAAACTGTATGTCTAATGGCCAAATAAACTGAAATGAATTGAACCAAAAAAAGGGGGGGGGGGAGCGGAGCCATTTCGGGTAACGTGATTTTTCAGATAAACGATGAGAAATATTTTCGGTAAAAGTGGGAAGAAAAACAGATTGTTAAGCATGTAAATTATAAACAAAAATTCAATTAATCTAATATTGTAATTGCACATCAATTTTACACCCAATAATCATTTTACTCGACATCACACTTGTGCAACTAAAAAATAAGACGTACTGATAATGCGATATCCGCAACACAACTAAAATGAATGAGAAATTGGAAACTTATCTTGAATGTATACACCACAATCCTGTAATTCCCGAGTGGGTGGGAGGAGGGGGAGGGGTGGGCAAAGCATGTCTCATCTAACAGGACTTCCCATGCCTAGTTGCTATATAAAACAAGTGTTTGGGGGATGGAGGTGGAAAACAGATGTAGCATTGCTGTGAGGACATTGACACTCAAATTTGTAGCCATGCTATAGGGGATGAACAAAATATTACAGGAATAAACAAAACATTGGCTTTTTTTTTTTGCGACATTGTTTCAGATAAGCCAGATTTCGGTTAACCGAAATTCGGTCAAGAGGGGTTTTATTGCATTAATATACATTATATCCTTGCTGCACCTCCTAAATCCACTATATGCAATTAAACTATTTTCAGAAAGATGTCTCTGTAGGTGTGGTTGGCATTTGTGATGTGTTCTGCATATGTGGAGGTGTTTTGTAATTTTGTTATGGCTGTGATGTGTTCTCTGTAACGTGTTTGAAATGATCTGCCTGTCTTCCTATGTAGAAGTTGTTGCAGGTGTTACATTTGAGTTTGTATACGCCTGTGTGGTTGTATTTGTTTGTTTGTGTGTTGAGATGTTTTTGTAGAGTGTTATTTGTTCTGTATGTGATGTTGTAATTTAATTTCTTGAATGAGGTTGCAATTTTATGTGTGTTTTTGTTTTCGTATGTTAGTGTGATGTGAGACATCAACACAGACATGGAAATACTGCACATCCAACCAAAAAGCCAGAAACTCAACACACTAGAACAATATGAAATATACAGACACACGAAAACACACCCCAACGATATTCTCAACACAATTTCAAAACACATACACTCTTTGACTCTACACTACGAACGCACCCACACAGGAAAAAAGAGACACCAACACCAACAACGACCAGTTCTGAAGATGACCCAAAATAGGTCGAAACATGTTAGCAAGGTACGTTAAAATTTAACACAAGAAAGACTTATCATACATATTCCGAAGACAAAATTGTAATGAAAATAGTAGAAAGTGAGAAGGAAGATGATAAAAAGTGAGGAAATGGGTAAATAAAAGAGAAATGAGAAGAGTTTTTACTCCCCACATCTTTAGTTCCACAATGCCGTAAAACAATTGAGTTAGTGCATGAACAGTATATGTGAAAAGTGGGCAGCTCCGGTATTGTGCACTTCTTCCACAGATTGTAAAAAAAGGACTCAAGTCCCCATTTCTTTTGTTTAATTTTATTTGGAGAAAAATGATAAAAATTGTTAACACTATTTGAGTTCTATTGCACGTTATTTACTGTACATATACTAATAAAAGAGAAAAGATTTTTAAAACACTATAGTTAACCTGGGTACACTGTAACAATATTTTTGACGTGAATACGTGTATCTACCACGTAGAACCTACCTACTATATAGACTTATGTCTGTGTAACACCAGTAATATGGTAGCTCAGCTATGATATAAGCTAGAAGGGTAAAAACCTGTTTATAAAATGCTTTAAGAATATCTTAAGTTTTTTTAATATAAATACAATACAGTAACATTTATTACAGGTTTAAACAATGCATGTGTGGCATTTTATTAAAACCAGCTCGCCTCTCCTAAATGGCAGGAGATGTTGGAGATGAATCCAGACATATTGGCTACGAAGTTCATAGAATTTTATGGGCGAATATATTTTCAGATTCGCTGTACCTCAAATATAGTTGCTGAGTTAAGTTAATGAACCTAGTAAGATAGGCACTGCATATGACTGGTTATCTAATGATTGTGACATCGTATACTGTCACGCAATACCATTAACAATTATGTCTAATTCAAAAGCTACATTAACAAAACAAGCAGCTTACATGCAAGGATACAGGAAATAGAAAAGAGGAGAGGTAAATGAAGTATTTTGTTTATCAAGTTATGCTTGGGTTAAAGAATATAGAAAGTGAAAATGGGGAAAATCTTCTACTGCTAGAAATACAAACAGGCCTATTTCTAAAATTGGTGCACAGCAAATTGCTGAGTAAAGAAGTCGTGAAAGAAAAAAAAATATCAATGAACAAAAATTTAAATTATGGTTTACTTAACGACGCTCGCAACTGCAGATGTTATATCAGCATCGCAAGTGTGCCAGAATTTTGTCCCGCATGAGTTCTTTTACATGCCAGTAAAACTACTGACATAAGCCTGTCGCATCTAAACACACTTAAATGCCATCGACCTGGGCCGGGATCGAACCCGCAACCTCGAGTCCCCAAGGATCTTTTACACCAGCAATAACTAACAAGTCACAGCCTACGTAGTCTATAAAATACAAATATAAAATACATTTATTAGTAATTAGCAAAGGACTGCCGGTCTTTTACAAGATATGTGACAAGGTTAGTGAGTTTATTGAGGGGAGATCTAAGTTACGTGAGACCAAGGACTACGTGAAAAGATTTCAATGATTTCAGATCCTTGGCCTCACGTCACTTAGACATCCCCTCAACTAACCCGCCATAACCTTGTCACATACCTTGTAAAAGACTGGCGGTCCCTTGCTAATTACCCATTTATTATTTCGGTAATTGTGGAGGACTACTTCACGATTTTCGAGCATTTTTATCCCTTTTTTTTTTTTTTACAAACGACGATTTATGCTCGATTTTCGAAAGATAATACAAAAAAAATTCGGGAACTATAATTTTGACTGTAACCTAACATAACCTAGCACAACCTAACAAATCATAATCCACAGCTAATTCCCGATTTACCACGAAAGTCGTCTGTAGCTGCATTTAGATTGGCAACAGGCCATGATTGTTTGGCCAAACACCTGCATAAAATTAGAATATATGTCCCCTAACTGCCCATTGTGCAACTCAAACCAAGAAATAGATTCGGAACACCTCAAAATCTGTGCTTCAGTGGCTGACCATGATAATATCTTTGAAAAATATTGGAGTGCAAGAGGTCAAATGACTTTATTGTCAAATGCCTGGGATTAGAAAACAACCTAAACTAACACAACCTCCATTAACCCTAACTTACCCAAGCGAAACTAAAAGACTTCAATGGCATAGGGGTATTGGCTAAACTTGCAGTGAGGTAGAAAACACTGGACATCACGTTAAATACGATAAACATCCAAGCCCTAAAAAAATTCAAATTGAAACCATGACATTCATGTACCGGTATTTTCCAGTCGCCACGTTGAAGTTACGCGCGTTAAAGTTAAAAGTGTTAACACTGCTAACTCAGTTGGCAACACTGGTTACTTTACAGTGTCGCCAACAGAGTTTGTGAAAATGTCGTTAACCAAGTAGGCCGTGGTCGTTAACAAGAGTGAAAAGTCGCTACATTATTAGGCTATCAATGGAGATAATGTTATTCCTGTCGCAAACGGCCCTGTCAGACGTCTTTGAACGCCAATTTTCTGATCGTGAAAGCGAACTTTCTAACCACGAGATGTCAAAACCACTTGCGTCTAGCGCCTGACCCATCTAAAGCTTCCACTTCAGTAGTTATAATTTCACTCGCCAGGTGGCAGTGGTGTCACAGTTTTCGTATTAATAGAATCTTTTGACGCTAGATGGCGGCAACACTAAAGCCGAAAAATAGAGACTTTCGTCTTAAAATGCTCTTTTAATTTATTATTTTATTAAGCCTTGCTGCTTTACACTCTATTCCCTAAGGAACATTCAGTAAATATGTTAAAGGTTAAAGAATTGGCAAATATTATTAATTTACAAGCTGTGTAACAGGAATATGATTATTGTATTAATCAAAATCAAGTAATTGCAAACAAAAAGAAAAACCATGACAAAATGTATCCTGTTTTCCTGAAGCATTATGACAATATAATATACCGTTTTATGAGGCCAAACATTGATCTGAAAATGTTGATTCCTCAACATATTCTGATTCATTTTTCTTACAGTAAAAATTTTTCATAATGGAATGTTCTGTTTATTTTGAAGATATTCAGATTTCTGCCTCATATTATTCGCATTCATCTATTGAATGAATAAACCTAAACATAAACCTCTCTTGGGCTGTTTTTAGGTGTAAGAATCTGGCATTTGTGCGAATTTCGTTCTCTTCTTTCGAAACTCTTTCATGTTCCTATTGATCTAATTGATAAAATTAAAAGAATATGTCAGGAGGAAAAACATATATATTACTGGCTTTTATTACATTTTCCCCATTAAACTTGTTATTCATAAGGTACTGTATTTTATTCGTTACACATATTTTGAAGATATTTTTATTTGCCTATCTTCAAAAAGTGAAACGAATTTTTTTAAATTATAAAATACACAAAATATGTCACTGAGAAAGAAGATAAAGAATTAATTTATATATAAAAAAGGTAAAGGTATCCCCGTAACATGCCATGAAGGCAGTTGGGGGGCATGGAGGTAGAGCCCCATGCTTTCCATGACCTCGGCACTGGAATGAGGTGGTGTGGTCGGCACCACGCTCTGACCGCCTTTTACCCCCGGGAAGGACCCGGTACTCAATTTTATAGGAGGCTGAGTGAACCTCGGGGCCGTTCTGAAAGTTTGGCAACGAGAAAAAATCCTGTCACCACCTGGGATCGAACCCCGGACCTTCCAGTCCGTAGCTAGCTGCTCTACCAACTGAGCTACCCGGCCGCCACAATTTATATATATATATATATATATATATATATATATAGGCCTACTGCAACAAAAATTGTCCGCAAAATCAAAAAGACTAAAACATTACGCTAAGAAAAAGAAACGAAGGTTAGAGAACAAATCATTCAGAGAAATAAAAGGAAAATTCTACTGCTTCATGGTATCAGAACAGCTAGACATCCAGGCTTCTGTCCCAAATAAAGAGGATATTGAATAACACAGACCCAGTCTGCTCTCGAAAAAGCTGAAAGTTTCAATTTATAATACAGTTATATTACTGGTTGTTCTGTATGGTTGTGAAACTTTGAATCTCACTTTGAAAGAGGAATAGAGATTAAGGGTGTTGGAGAATTAGATGCTTAAAAAAACATTTGGGGCTAAGAGGAGTGAAGTTACAAGAGAATAGAGACAGTTACACAACGCAGAAATACTTGCATTGTATTCTTCACATCATAATTAGAAACATTAAATCCAGACGTTTGAGATGAACAGGGCATGTAGCATGTATGAGTCAATCCAGAAATATTTTAAGAGTGTTAGTTGGGAGACCTGAGGGGAAAAGACCTTGGGGAAGCAAAGACGTAGATGGGAGGATAATATTAAAATGGATTTGAGGGAGGTGGGATATGATGGTAGGGACTAGATTAATCTTGCTGAGGATATGGACCGATGGTGAGGTTATGTGAGGGTGGCAATGAACCTCCGGGTTCTTTAAAAGCCAGTAACACAGATTAGATATGTTGTCCAATACGATTTTCTACAATAAATATGCGCGAGCTCAATAAATGAAGAAATAAATAAGTAAAAAATGAAGGCTTAAGATATAAACCACATGTAAATACAGTTGTATTTCTAAGGAAGATATAGAAACTGGTACCGTCAAATGGGCAAACTTAGAACAGTGTTTTAACTTGGAACATTATCATAGGGTATTTTCGTTTTGCCATAGTAACACCAAACTGTAATAGAACCAATGTGCTGCATAACAAAGTAACAAGTGAAGATTATGTTGCCACTGTGACAAAACGAAAATACCCTATGATAATGTTCCAAGTTAAAACACTGTTCCAAGTTTGCCCATTTGACGGTAATAGAAAGACACATGACATGAAAGTTCTGAGCATTCATAGAATTCATAATTAGTGGTTCAAGAAGTTTCAAAGTATTAAGTAAGTCTATTAGTACATAAATAAATTCATACACCTTTGTGGTTTATTTGGTGCTTAATAGATTATCACGTATATTAAACACAGAAGATAATAGGTTTGTTCCAGCACGGTTCGAAATCGATTCTGAACTGCCTGCTCATGTGCAGTAGCCCAATATGTGTTCCAACAAAGACTAGAACTGATTCCGAACCGATACTGAACTCCCAGTTCCCTGTTCCAACGTGCTACAGAACGCGTTCAGAACAAATGAAATTGGTTCTCGATTAAAAGCAGAACTGGGAATTCTGAACTGTTGACGCATGCGCAGATGGTTTAATGCAGAGGTCTCCAAAAAGCGTATCGTCTTTCGTGCTCTCGATGCTGCCCGCCGAACACAGTGTGCTGTAAGGCTAGAGAAGGGGAAGAGACTCGTACCTCAACAGATGGGAGCGATCAGTGGGGGATCGCGGCAACAGTCTGCTTATGGTTAGAAATAATAACATCAAAATAATAAGAAATATCATAAGTTTGTATATTATTTTGACATACTGTGAAGCTGGAGCCCCTTCTGTCGCTATTGACACAAGCCATTGCAAATTCAACCTCTTCTGTTCAATGGTGCCTTTCAGTGCCTGGAAAAGATCTTCTCCAGTTGTATTTTGTAATTACATCTAGAAGACATTCAGACACAATAAAATGTTCATTAACTCCTCGGATGAAAATGGCTAGGTGAGCTTTGTCATTTCTATCTGTGTTTTCGTCCAATGCAAGTGAGTAAGCTACAAACTGGTTAATTGTGGTTTCGACTTCAGATTCAATTACATTTACAATCTTGAAATTCCTTCTCTGAACTGTAATTGGAAACAATTTAATTTTCTTAAACTTTGACTTTGTTCTGGACACAGTATTTTAGTAACGTCCTGTATGCACGATTTTACAAATGATGCTTCTGGAAAGGACTTCATTGATTTTCCAATATTCCAAGCTAGAACATAGCTAGTAAGAAGCTGCCTGTAAATGTATGGTATTCTTTGTGAAGGGTCGAGTAGTGTCGTCATATGTTGAATTTTAACACACCCTTAAAAATTTTCGAACAAATTAAGCATTTCACATTCTCCCCACTAACACAAAATATTTCTCTTCCTATTCATCCTTGAATGTACTATGTCCATGATTAGAAGACATTGTGAAACGGTGGAATACTCCGACCAGCACAATGATAATGGCAGTCCACCACTGCTCTTCGTTTGCGCATAAACATAGAGTACAGTACAGGTGGAGATGGGTGAGGTGGAGCGCGCTCATTATGTACTGGCTTCGGTTCCGTTCAGGGGCTTACTCGCGAGTACGCTTTTGGAGACGTCTGGTTTAATGTGAAGTTATGGTTAAAATGCTTCGAGACTAGGCAGGTTAAAATAAAATAGTCGATCATGAGAAATTTGGAAAGTGATAGTGATATATTTTATGACGAATTAAGTTCGGAAGATGAATATAATTTCAATATGAGAAGAAACTCCCAAGGCTTTGAAAGAACAGTTCAAGAAATGTTCTAACGACGTAAAACCCTGAACTAGTTCTGACACCGTACACAGCTGGCACATGCATCGAAAGAAGTTGGGTATTAGTTTGGAATGCATTCTGAATTGCTTGCTGGAACAAACCTAATGTTTACTACATCAGAAAGAGACAAGTTACGATATCATACCTGATGTATACGGATGATATCAAGCTATGTACCAGGACAGAATGCCAGTTAAAACAAAGTCTAAAAATAATAGAAATCTACGTAGAGTAAGAGTATATGCTTGCAGCTTGGGTTGAAAAATATAAAACTCAGAGCATCAACCATTACAAAGGAGGAATAGCTATATATAAGTCTAGCCTGTTGCATACCTAAGTATTTATATACTTCCCCATCTTCCAGACCTGTAATTAGTCACTAGATGTATTGCACATGTATAAAATTCATCCCATTATTGTTAGATTTTTAAAAGTAGTGGTGCATAATTAATTCATGTTGAATCTTTCGTACACTACGGTACTTTTAACACTTGAATATATATAATTGATTAAATGGCGATCTTACTCGTGTTAATTATGTAAGAATGTGCGGCTTACAGCTATTTCGGTGCTATTCGACACCATCCTCAGAGCCTACTAGATCTTGGCGCTATCTCAACTTCGCTGCCTGTTGTGTGGGTGCGTTCGTGTGATGAAGAGTTGTATCAAATAGTGTGTGTGTTCTGAAATTGATCTGTGTGTTGAGAATTTGATTGGGGTGTGTTTTAGTGTGTCTGTATATTTCATATTGTTCTAGTGTGTTGAGTTTTTGGTTTTTGGGTTGTATGTGTAGGATTTTCATGTCTGTATTTATGTTATTGTATGTGTGGTTAGCATTAGTTATGTGTTCGGCATATGTAGATGTATTGTGTCCTTTGGTTATTGGTTTAATGTGCTCTTTGTATCGAGTTTGGAATGATCTGCCTGTCTGTCCAATGTAGAAACTGTCGCAACTATTGCATGTGAGTTTGTTTACGCCTGTGTGGTTGTATTTATTTGTATATGTTGTTTGTGTATTGAGATGTCTTTGTAGTGTGTTTTCTGTTCTGTATGCTATGTTGTATTTCTGTTTTCTGAATGAGGATGCGATCTTGTGTATGTTTTTGTTTTCGTATTTTAGTGTGATGTATTTCTTGTGTTCTTGTGTTTGTGTTGTGTTTTGTGTGTTTGTTGAGTTTTTGTTTTGTCTTCCTTATGATGTTGTCTATTATGTTTGGGTTGTAACCATTTTCTTGTGCTATGTATTTGATTGTGTTCACTTCTTCATTGTAGTGTTGTTGGCTCATGGGTACATTGAGTAATCTGTGTACCATTGTCCTGAATGCAGCATGTTTGTGTTGTGTGGGGTGATTAGATGTGTTGTGTATGTGTGTGGTGGTGGTTGTTGGTTTTCTGTATATTTTGAAGATGTGTTTGTTGTCAAATTTTGTTATACTGATGTCTAGGTGTCTATGGTGATGTTATGGACAGACAGGCAGATCATTCCAAATTCGATACAAAGAACACATTAAAGCAATAACCAGAGGACACAATATATCTACACATGCCGAACACATAACTAATGCTAACCACACATACAATAACATAAATACAGACATGGAAATCCTACACATACAACCCAAAAACCAAAAACTCAGCACACTAGAACAATATGAAATATACAGACACAATAAAACACACCCCAATCAAATTCTCAACACACAGATCAATTTCAGAACACACACACTATTTGACACAACTCTTCATCACACGAACGCACCTGCACTACAGGCAGCGAAGTTGAGATAGCGCCGAGATCTAGTAGGCTCTGAGGATGGTGTCGAGTAGCACTGAAACAGCTGTAAGCTGCACATGCTTACATAATTAACACGAGTAAGATCGCCATTTAATCAATTATACATAATTGATGTACAGAATGGAAAGAAAACTATCACCACTAATCCAATTTCATTCAATTAAAAGAAAGGAATAAATCAAAAAGACTTCTACTGTGTATTTATAATATTATAAATGAGTAAACAAAATTTTCATATTCTAAATATAAACATGTGTTAGTTTACAGCAAATTTAGGTGTTCATTTACATAGTATAGTAAGGATGAATATCCACTCCATCATTAATACTCTGAATTATCATTGGTCTGTTATTATAATTTATTGAAATCTAGACTGTTTGTAATGTGTATGTATGTAATTTGAATTGGCCTATATGTGCTATTGTCAATAGGCGTCATTATAAATACAAACAAAATAAACACAGTTATACTATTTGTACTTACCAGAAAATGACCTTTGTTGCCCAAATTCAGCTCTTCTAAGCAGGCGTTGTGCTATTTCACTTGCTAGAGAACCCCTTGGAGAACTATGTGGTGATTTCCCTCCACTTCGCAGTTGACGGGGGTCCTCTAGTCGGTACCATACTGGTCTGTCTTCTAAGAATGCCTTCTGGAGGTCTACCGTACTCTCACCTAGAATATATATTCTTTTTTATTTTTAAAAAATCTGACCAATAACATTGGGGCAGATCACAAGAGTTCTGAATTCTAGAAAACATAAATTTCTGAGTCCATCTTGAATATTGCGTACACTACTTTTAACACTTAAATATAAATGATTGATTAAATGGCAAACTTACTAGTGTTAAATTAGATAACCACGTGTGGCTTACAGCCTACTAGCCTACTAGTGTGATGGATACACCGAAACAGCTGTAAGCCACACGTGGTTATATAATTTAACACTAGTAAGTTTGCCATTTAATCAATCATTTAAATTTCTGAGTGTTTGAAAAATAGTAAATTATATAGCCAATAAATTTTGAAAAATTGTGGCAAACTTCTATTAAAACTAAACATTTTTACATATGCATTCTTGATTACACAACTTTTAAAACTATACCACATTTTTAATAATTCCCATAAAACAGTGGTTCTTAAAGTGGGGTCCATGGACCCCTGGGGCTCCCCTGAGCTCATTCTGGGAGTCCGTAAATATTCTGGATAGGGAAATCACTCAGTCACCGAGAATCCATGCAGAACACAGATGTCTTTAAGACCTTGTAAAAAATAACAGTATTTAGTAACAGTGTCCTATTTATTCTTTTTGGAGCCAAATTTGTAACTTTTAAAAGTATGGCTATTATGTTGAGGTGTATGTGTTGTAGAGGATGCTTGATTGTTGTGTATGTGAGTCATAGTGATGGGATGCTTGACTGTGTTTGTGTGACTATTGTGTATTAATTTATGATGTATGTTACAGAAAGTTGCATAATTGTGTTATAGAGAACGGCTATAAGAAATGTTATGTTTATGTGTTGTAACTGTTTTCTGTATGTCTCAAATTGATGCCTGATGTTTGATTTGCAATCGCAATATTTAAATTACGGATTGTTTATGTTTTGTTTACATTGTGTAAGCTAATTTATTTTTCTTTTCAATTTGTTTTTATGCTTAGGCCTTTTTTTTTTTTGTAAAACTATAGCCCTAGCATACATATGTAAAATAGGGCTACCCCCCCCCCCCCATTGGAGATACAATAATAATAATAACCCACGCAGAACTTTTAAAAGTACATTCTGATTAGATAAAGAATGTGAAGAGAAAAATGAATAGACCTAAATGTCCATTTTTATTATTTTAATTTTATTTATCCCAATCAATTTTAATTACACCAGCAGTGCTTTCTTTGCTTCCCGCTACTGATTACACCTAAACCTACTAAATCATGTCCTTGGCTGAACAAGGAACTAAATTTTTGGAGTACAATTGTGGAATACTGATATAGTGTTTCTTATTATATCTCATATAAATAATAAATAAATATGTAGATTTATTAAATCTACATACTTAGACTTCAACAAACAAAATTTGATAACTCAATCCCAAGGGAAAAAATGGAACTCTCTGCATCATAATCCACAGTTAATTCCCGATTTACCACGAAAATCGTCTGTAGCTGCATTTAGATTGGCAACAGGCCATGATTGTTTGGCCAAACACCTGCATAGAATTGGAATATATCAGTCCCCTAACTGCCCATTGTGCAACTCAAACCAAGAAATGGATTCGGAACACCTCAATATCTGTGCTTCAGTTGCTGGTCATGATAATATCTTTGAAAAATATTGGAGTGCAAGAGGTCAAATGACTTTATTGTCAAACGCCTGGCATTAGAAAACAACAACAACATATAAATAATAACATTAATCACTTTAAAGGTGTTTAATAATGGAAAATGTTCAAACGATAAGTATAACATGGATAAGAAACTGTGCAATAACTTCATTTCTTTCTTATTAAGACTGACACATTTATAGTCTAAATACATAATAATATATTCAAGTGAAAACTCACCAAGGAAGATGCTTTCACGGTCAGGACAGTAGTCCCATAAAGTCACTTCAATCGTTCGTTCCATGAGTTCTTCTCCTGGTACATTTGGAAAATCAAATGTTGCATTCCAGATAGGGTTCTGTGTGGGTTCAGCCACATCTGACTTAGCACAGCATTGGTCACCCCTGAACAATCAAGCAAGCTAAGATTTTTATACTTCTCAGATAAGATAATCGTATTTAACACCTTTACTCTGCAAGTTCTTAAAAACAATGATTTAATTTATTATTTTATAGCTAAAAACAACACTCATTTGCATTACTGTATGCTAAATGTTTGTGATTCTGGGAGGCTCTTGGTATGATTTCCGAAGAGGTTTCCCTGTCCATTACTGCAATATTATATTTGCGAGAAAACAGAAAAGGATCATATTCGATATTTTAAACAAAGATATCCAGGAATCTCTTCAAACAAGAACTGGGGTTGATTAATGACTACAAGAATTACAATGAGAAAATTTAATTTTGCTTGCTCTTGTTTCAATTGATTTAAGCGCTAACAGTCACAATTTCAAATTCAGGGCCTAGAACATTCAATCAACACTTCGCCTGACTCATTGCTTCATTCTCGTAAGCTTGCTTCAACATTCCATGAGTTTCATTTCAGTTGCTGATTTCTCAAAGAATTTGACGTTGCCTCTCACTTCAGTTTCGAGTCCATCGTGAATGGATTTCAAAGTGTTGGTGCAATTCATATAAGTTAAAAAATTAAGTGAACAATTTCTTCTAATTGATTTATACAATTCCCGTCGCATACTGTAAATTGTGAGCTAGGATTTAGTTGCATGAATCTTGTAAAAACTGTGATTAGAAACTGTCTTTCAGAAATGGCAGAACATTGCTGGAGGACGACGAGAGGCCAGGTTGACCACACACGAGAAACACTGCCGAAAATGTCGAAAAAATTTGACAAATCTTGCATAATGATCCTCACGTCCATTTTGAACATGAACGACCACAACTCTGGACAGAGAACAAATGGATGCTTCATGACGACAATGCATCAGCTCGCAAAACTCTCGCAAAAGCCAGTTTTGCACCTGTAACAAGATGGTCGTCATTCCTCACCCCCGTATTCACCAGATTTGGTCCCCCTGTTACTTTTTTTTTTGTTTTCAAAGATGAAATTGAAGCTAAAGGGTCACGGTTTTGGCATGGTGGAGAAGATCCAAGGTAAATCGCAGAAAGTGCTTGACAGGCTTCAAGAACACGACTTCCAGGAGACATTCCAAAAATGGCAGACACGTTGGGATCAGTGTATAGGTGCCCAAGGGACTACTCTGAAGGGGATGGCAGCCAAATTTAAATCAGGTCATTTTACTTCCATTTATGGGACAGGTCTCGGAATTTAATGATCACACCTCGTACATATGTAGAACCAAACACAGAACTCATATGCGATTTGTGATTGCTTTTAATATAGAAGTATTCATTTCCCATTGCTCTTTAAACTGGTATTTTCCGAACAACATTGCACTGAATTCCACTACTAGACAGTGAATACAAATCCCCTGTGCCCTATCATGTGAGTAACACTTGAGGTTAAAGAAAGGAATGACATATTCTGCTTGTGACATTTGCCACAATTAGTGCTAGTTCTGCATCTCTGCTTTATTAGCACTACCCTGCTTCAAAGACATTCGAGTTACAATGTGACAAGAAAGCAGTAATTTTAATTCTTGCTAAGAATACTGACAAGTTGCTGTTCTTATTAAAAATTAAGATATTAAAAAATCATAAATCATTAGCTGCTCAGAGTAGTTTTCACTGCGATTTTCAACAGTTATTCGTGACCACGAGAAAATATTACACTATTCATAATATAACCATCCTTCATTGGAGCACTTGCTCTTGTAATATCTTTGAGGATCCTGCAACACAGCTCCTAAGGATGAAATAGAGAAAAATTACACATTAATTTGATAAAAAAAATCTTTCATATGAAATCAGTTAATAGTTGTAGCCACATGTAAGGTGCCCAGAATGGTGGCCGTAACTGCATCTGAAAAAACTATATATATATATATATATATATATATATATTGTTGCCGTTATAGAAATCCCATAGAAAATATCTTTACTGGTATATGTCCTCCATTCACTAACGAAATTTACAAGTTTCACAATTTACTGTGAATTTTGTGAATATGATGAAGTGCCAGTACTGTCCGCCCAGCCAATCTTAAGCCCTGTGGCAGCACTGTCGCCTTTAAAGTACTATATCCTGCTACTCGAATTTTATCCTCCTCTTCTGCTTTCTACAATCTGTTGACAACAACGACAACGCTGTCCTCCATATTTTCATAATAATGTCTGGAGGTACTTGAATAAACATTTTATATACTGGTGGATTGGACGTGCCGCACAAAATGACCTAGATTTCTGCAATTGGCCACCACAGTCACCGGACTTAACGTCAAGTGACTTCCACCTGTAGAGGTATTGCAAGGATACCGTGTATGTACCATCAGTGCCACGAGATCTGTTGGAGCTGCGACAAGGAATTTCTGGTGACACTGTTAACATCAATGCTGATGTGCTCACCTATGTATGGCAGGAACTTAATTATCACATCATTGTGTACTGAAGGCCATGGAGGTTCAGGTGCGAATTACCAGCTATGCGAAATACGAAATGATACTTGGACAGTTGCTGTTTTCACTGCAATATAGCATGTTATTCTAATTCATTACAAAATTATGACACTGTCAACCTGTAATGATCTTTTTGAATTATGGTGTACTTCATATAATGAAATAATAAAAGTAGTTCTTGCCAGTTTTATGTATATCAGAAAATAAATCCATTCAAGATAAGGCACATTCATTAATATTCAATAGTATCACAATAAATACCTGTAAAGAAAATGTTAAGAAGTTCACAATAAATTACAGTTCATCTGTTTTCTTGAATTATTACTTGAATATATTACTTACGTCACTGGCATCAATCTCAGTTTCACATATGCTTCTGGCAATGAACCATAGCCAGTGTCTTCTCGAGGTGCCAAGTCATCTGCAGCCAACACAGATACAACCAGTTCATGCTTCTCGTCATGGTAGAACACCTGAAGTTGTATTCGACCACTCACTGTTTTCTCTCGCGCCAGTTGTTCCTACGCAAGAAGTATTTTTAGTCCCCTTATTCAGAAGATTCATTACACGTAACATGAATTTAATGGTGGTAATCATTGAACGCAATCATATATTTACAGTCTTAACCCTTAAGCAGTAGCACTTTAACCACTCCACCCACTTAAACCACTATCATCTCGAGTATGCGAATTCCGATTTCAAAAATGTTTACGGTTATTGTTGCCTTACCAATTCCAATAAAGATACTGAAAGTTTCAGAAGTACAGGCTTACTGAATATATAGTTACGAGTTCCGTAACATCTGACTGGGTTGTTGACACACCCTGCACGACTACTTAAGGGTTAAATATTTATCCTATGTAAGAATCTAATGAAACTAACTGAAAAAGTAATAAATTTATAGCAGTAGGGATTACATTATTTTAACAGAAACATTAGAAATAATTTACTAACAAGGGAGGGTTTTCAGTAGGGAAAGATGGATTTGGCTGAAAGTGTTAATGTAGACTAATTCAAGATTCCTGAAAACAATGTGAAGGTCTCTTGTTTCAGAATTCATATTTGTGGAAATACAGAAATTTTAAAAATCTGGATTACATGTCGTTCTTGCAAGCATCGTGCTCATAACTTACTTACAGAAAGCACTAGATGCGATGAAAATAATTTCTTCCATCCTTGTTAGAAATCTAGAAATGGAATATGTTCATATTTGCATTTAAGACGAAATGGATAATATTTAGGGTAAACTCACCTGTTATGTTCAATCAATCAATTGTTTATTAATGTCATGAGCAACAGTTTGTTGCAATCATCATCATCATCATCATCATCATCATCATCATCATCATTTCCTGTACCTCCCACTGGAGCAAAGGGCCTCAACAAACTTTCGCCACTGTCTTCTATTCTGAGCGATATTGGCAATTTCGGACCATGATGTACCTGCCTTCCGTATTTCCTCTTCCACTGTTCTTCTCCAGGTAACCTTTGGTCTTCCTCTCTTTCTACTGCCTTCCATCTTAAAGCTTCTTTCTCAATATATGGACAGTCCATCCCCATTTCCTTCGTTTTATTTGTATATTGATTTGCTCTTCTTGTGTTCTTTCCCGTAATTCTTTGTTTGAAATTGTGTTTGGCCACCAAATATTTAGGATGTTTGTTGTAATAGACATAAAATAAAATAAAATTTCACACAAAATATAAAAAACAGATGAATACAACAATAAAAATTAAATACAATACTGGTAATAATAATAATAATAATAATAATAATAATAATAATAACAACAACAGCAACAATAACCAATACTAATAATAATCGTAATAATGAAGAGCAATGCAGCTTATAAATTTAGAATACATTTACAGTGGTCAAGAAATTCAATAATACTATAAAATGGATGGTTGATTAACCAGTTACACTATACAAAACAGTTTAAACTGTATATAACTTGCATCATGTGCCTTTTGTGGTAACTTATTAAACATTGTTATAACATTGTCATAACATTGTTAACTCTAGGTTCTGAAAGACAATAATTGTACCTTGTATTATAGTGATGAACTTCTGTTTTAGGGTGATAAGTACCGGTATTAAGGTTTTTCTTAATTTTCATTAGACGTTGGAATATATATAAATTTATGATAGTTAAAATTTTTTCTTGAATAAATAGTGGTTCACACATGATAATGCGGGTTCATCAAGAAATGTTCAGGATATAGCATCTTTTCACAATACAGGTATCTTACAATGGCTGCTTCTTCATACTCATCGACACAACAAATACTATTTCCCACACACAACAGTGTTTGAAATACATTTTTGAAGGAGTTAATTTTTCTTCCTGTATTGTATCCATATTTTTACCAAGTATATGTCTTGTTGAAAAGGAGAGCAGAAATGATGGTAAACAACTCAATGTAACTTTAATACAAAAACTGTCGTGAAGATTAGTATCCGAATGTTCCATAATACATTTATACCTGAAACAGTCCTCCAATTGTTGAATGACTAGCTTGTAATGTCGGAAGAAATAGATGTCCAAAGGCTGAACATATCGTGTGATTTTTGGCAGGATAATTTCAATCTGAAGTGACTTACCATGAAGATCATTTTGGACTTTCCCATTAGAAAATATGTCATGAAAAAATTAAAATAAACTCCTTAAAAAATTTACTTCAAACACTATTGCGTGTGGGAAATAGTGTCTGTTGCGTCGATGAGTGTGAAGAAGCAGCCATTATAAGATGCTGTGTCCTAAACATTTCTTGATGAACCCGCATTATCATGTGTGAACATAACAGGTGAGTTTACCCTAAAAGTTATCCATTTCGTTTTAAATGCAAATGTGAACATATTCCATTTCCAGATTTCTAACACGGATGAAAGAAATTAGTTTTCTCGCCTCCAGTGTTCTCTGCAAGTAGGTTATGAGCAAGTTGCGCGCAAGAACGACATGCAATCCAGATTTTTAAAATTGCTGTATTTTCACAAATATGCAATTCCGAAACGAGAGACCTTCACAATCATTTTCAGGAACCTTAAATCAGTCTACATCAATACTTTCAGCCAAATCCATCTTGCCCTACTGAAAACCCTCTCTTGTTAGTAGCCTATTGTAAAAGTTATTGGTAGTAATTTGAAAATTAAATGGTTTCAAGTGATTATGATTGGACTTAAAATGATAATTTTGAGGAAGAAAAAACTGAGATAAATATTTCGTTGTTCATTTACCAAGTGCCACTAATGACCTGGAAGTGAGCTGTGATATCATCTGACAATCTCAGATTTACCAGTGACTATGAAAAGTACCACGGACATAATTATTTTTAAAACTATTAAGGATGGAATAGACAAAACTGCCTACACCAGGAAGTGGAGAAGAAGAAGAAGAAGAAGAAGAAGAAGAAGAAGAAGCCCAAGTAACATTCAAAAGAGATAACAATGAAATTAAAAATGTTAATTCTCCTGTACCTATGAAATTCAATGCATCAGAAACTAATACAGTAAAACTTTTCTTATACATTTGTCATTTATATCGTACTTTTTCACACTTATACATTTTTTCTGGAGTCCCAGCAAAATTCCTGTATTTTACATGTTAATTTATTTCGCTATATGTTTCTCATTTATATAATACGTTTTTTACACTCATATGATCATATTTTAAACTCCAGATACGAAATGTCATGTATACATTCAAAATCAATTTTGCTCAAAATTAGGTTCGCTGTGAAAATATAAGGAGAAAATACAACACGTGTTTGTTGTTAAGATGCGGCCCATGGAAATTTGGGGAGATTCGAAATTACCCATGCTTGCCTCCAACAATTTTGTGTCATTCTATGTTGTTGTTACTCCTTCAGAAACAGTGGAACAGTTTGTAACACACCATGATGTAACTGAACAAATTATGGAAGAGTTATCGCATGGTTTATTCCTTATAATCAAGTAGTCGAGACTTTTTAAAAATAAAATAATCACGTGTTGTTAAATGAATATCACACAGGAAGAATATGGTACCGGTACCAGTAATTTAATGCCATAGAATTTTCTGGATTGGAGTTTGAAATATAATATATTAGTCAGCTTTGGCTTTAAGCAGCTAATATTTTCTACTAATAATGTAACATTCTTCAAGAATATGAGTTATATCAGGTAATATTTTCTAGTAATAATGTTATATTCTTCAAGAATATGAGTTATAAACTTGAGTACGGTACTGTATTATAGACTCAAAGATTGTTTTATTGTGAAGTTATAAATTTCTCTTATGAAAATTTTACTAAATTGATTTAACTCGTTCTCCCCTTGCAGTCTTTTTTTTAGTGGGTCATTTTACGACACTTTACCAACTGTTGTCTGAATGTTGTTGTTGTTTTCTAATGCCAGGCGTTTGACAATAAAGTCATTTGACCTCTTGCACTCCAATATTTTTCAAAGATATTATCATGGTCAGCCACTGAAGCACAGATTTTGAGGTGTTTCGAATCCATTTCTTGGTTTGAGTTGCACAATGGGCAGTTAGGGGACTGATATATTCCAATTCTATGCAGGTATTTGGCGAAACAATCATGGCCTGTTTCCAATCTAAATGCAGCTACAGACGATTTTCGTGGTAAATCGGGAATTAACTGTGGATTATGATGCAGAGAGTTCCATTTTTTCCCTTGTGATTGTGTTATCAAATTTTGTTTGTTGAAGTCTAAGTATGTAGATTTAATAAATCTTTTCACAGAGTAATACGTAGATTTAGTAACAGGTCTGTAAGTAGCAGTGCTGCCCTTCTTTGCTAAAGCATCCGCATTCTCGTTTCCCAGGATTCCACAATGGGATGGTATCCATTGGAATACAATTCTTTTATCGAGTGATATTAATTGAGAGAGCATTTTAGTTATTTCTGCTGTTTGAGATGAAGGTGTGTGTTTAGAGACTATTGATAGAATAGCTGCTTTGGAGTCTGAGAATATAACTGCATTTTTAAATTTATTGATGTGGCATAGAAGATTCCTGAGACTTTCATTTATTGCAACGATTTCTTCATCAAAACTTATGAAGGTAATAATGCTGGCGAAATGAGTCCAGGATCCAGCGCCGAAAGTTACCCAGCATTTGCTCTGAATGGGTTGAGGGAATACCTCAGAATAAACCTCAAACAGGTAACTCGTCCCAACCAGGATTTGAACCCAGGCCCATTCATTTCACGGTCAGGCATGCTAACTAATACTTCACAGTGGTGGACCCCTTACAGTTTTCAAGTGTTATTTCAGATTTTATTAAATGTTATTTCAGTTACACGTTTCCCTCACGTGTTTTTTTCTTCAGACCCTCATAAAAAAGCATAAATGAAGCTCTGCTGTAATTTATACACTTCTTCAATGTGATAACATCATAATATGTAATTAATAATTAAAATAAAATTGCGTACCAGTATTACAGACATAATGGTTCAGTGGTTATCAAGGTTTTGATCTCAAGGAATGGCTATTCTGATATTTCTTTTTCGTGGTTTCCCACACCTCCAAGTGAATGCACCACAAATATCTGTTTCAATGAAGACCAGGAGAAAAGTGGTCTAATTTTCAGATGGAAGGTAGTTTGAAATGTGAAGAATTCGTATAGGACGTCAGTCAACTTGAAAACCTATTAGAAAATAGGTTAGGTAAAAATTGGAAAAAATTGTTCAGTGTAGATAGCCTAAAAGTGATTATTTAATACATGAAATAAAGAGGTAGAACATTTCAAAATATAACGCGACACGAACATTTCACTTCACTTAGTACCGTAAACTGGGTTAAAGAGGATCACATGTGGTAAAGTGGATCATATGTGTATTGTTAGATAAGTCAGCGCCACATGATTCACACATGCAAAGAAAACTATTTGGAACAACTGGATAATACGCACGGCAGACCAATATCGATAGTCGACTCTACTCGCTGGCCACTAGTCACCGGGCCGTACCGAGCCGTATCAAACAAAATATAATCGAAATGGTGGTAGTCAAATTCGCGACTATATTCTTAAATAATTCACTCCATAGTCTAGTTCAAGGTTTTATGTAGTACAACGGCGGTTTTTTGAATGCATTAAAAGAAAATGAAGATGTAATAAGATAATAAACTAGGTTATCACAAGGAAATTAACAGGAAAAAAGGTGTGTTTCACGGAATACAATTAAAATGACGGAAAGTAAATTTCCGGTTAATGTTCGCCAAAGCGTAAAGTACGTAATTATGACGGCGTTGCTGTTTTATTTCTGGCCTATCGAAAAATACCTAGCCTTTTACGAAAAAAAATTTAAGGACCATGAAATTATTCACCGGTTTCATTATAGGCCTATTATTTTTTAACAATATTACGAATCAAAAACTGTCATATTATATAATTTTAACTACTACATGGACGAATCAAATCAAGCTAACCTAACCAAAGCTAACCTAACCAAAGCTAACCTAACCTAACCTAACCAAAGCTAACCTAACCTAACCAAAGCTAACCTAACCTAACCAAAGCTAACCTAACCTAACCAAAGCTAACCTAACCTAACCAAAGCTAAGCTAACCTAACCAAAGCTAATCTAATCTAACCAAAGCTAATCTAACCTAACCAAAGCTAATCTAATCTAACCTAACCTAAGCTAACCTAACCTAATCTAAGCTAACATAACATAACCTTCGTAAATGCAAGGCCTGTAACCGGAGCAAGAAGGGATCTCAATCATTTAATCTGCAAGTACACGCAAAAATAAATTCAAGTAAGGATCATGCTCCCACTGCATGAGAGGTCCGCGCATGTGCTACAGCAAAACTGTTTCTATCCCGAGCCTCTCATCTAAGGCACTCGTCATAATTTACTCGCAATATTTACGCAAATACACATTGTCGCTAACTGTGGTGCTATCTCTCAATAATGTTCAGAACGAAGGAGGTAGACAGAGAGAGAAAAAATTTCTCCCGCCAACTATGCCACACACCAACGTCATGTTCTTATGTTGGTGACATTGTATATTTACTTAAATTTGGTGGTAAACGTAACGGCACGGTTCAAAGTGGCCGTGCTAATTCTCCAGTATAGCGAACTATTTTTAGTGGCACTTATAGAAGAAAGGTTTTTCTTTTCATGTGTGATCCATGTGGCGCTGCCTTATCTAGGCAATATATGTATGATCCACTTTACCACATGTGATCCTCTTTACCCCAGTTTACGGTAGTATATACAAGGCATACAAAAAGCCTAACTAACCTAACATAACTTAACCTAACCTGTCACAGATTCGTATATGCAAGGCATACCAAAAAGCTAAACTAACCTCACTTAACCTGTCACAGATTCGTATATACAAGGCATACGAAAAGCCTAAACTAACCTAACCTGTAACATATATCACACTGGAGAACTTAGAAAAATTATGGTTGGAAGTTTCAGTGTCGTGTGCTATAGAAAAGCCAAAAATTTGTTAGATTAATACCAAAACCAGTGTTGAATAAAAAATTTTCTCCTAATTAAAAGCATCAGTGATTTTCATTTATTAGCATGTAGCTATTCTAAGCTAATTAATTTCAGCTTTCACTTGTTTTTATTCATTATTACCGACTTCCGATACGTATGAACTGGCTTGTATTCCCATTTCTGAATCTTATGTTTATCAAATTGTTAAATGTTTTGAGGAAATCATACCGGTACCTGTAATCTCGCCAGAAAAAGGTGGCTGGTAATGCGCAGAATCCCTATGATTTTGTGAACATTTGAATGGTTGGTTGTTGTGTCATTGTACGAGTTTGAATGCTTATAGTTCATGATGTGTATGAAATAAGTTAAAGTTGATTATGCATATTGCATTATTAGGAGTTATGATTTATCCTTTATGTTATGTTGTTGGTTGCAATGGCCCGCTGCCTCTAAGGAGAAATGATATATTGCAGTTTGCCGGTGGCAAAGCTCTTAAGAGGCTTTTGCGGCTTAGCCTACCCCAAAAATTTGAGTTATTATATCTAATAGCAGTATAAGTTCGTAATAACAATGTACCGTACCATAACATTTGGTTTCACTTCGATTCTTCCATATACCATATTAAATTTATCATTGGAAATCATTCCACTGTGAGAAAGCACTACCGCAGAAAGCGACATAGCGACATGCAATGGCCTTGCTTACAGGAAGTGGCACTTGCAAGTTTGAGGGGAGGCTGAGGAGGCGGGGGGTATCGATCTGCTATGACTCAGTAGTAGCATGCAGAGCTAGCCTCAAATGTGATGTGTTTCTTTTTCTGTGAATGTGCTGCATTGTTGACTGTTAGTTTAATCAAAAGTGCATGCATGTGTGTGTTGCATACTAATTTTGTGTAAAATGGCTCATAGTGAGAAAACATTGAGGTCATTATTTACAGAATTAAAAGAGAAATCGTTTTTAAGTTGGACATATGAAATGAAATGAGGTTACAAAGCTAGGAGATCGACACCACATTTACATATTAAAATAGCGGATGGAGTAAGACAAAATAGAAGAAATATCCTTGACTAACAGAGTGTTCCGAGACAAATAAGTTATATTGTTATACCTGTATTCTTTCTGGGGGTGAAAATGAATGATCATCATCTTCTTGTAGAGTCTGTGTCACAAAAATTTGTTACAGAAAAGTCTAGAAACATCTGCTGTATAAAAAGATACAAAGTAAACAGATGTTTTCAGCTTACCCAGTATTTGAATCTTAGCTTCGCCCCTGCAGTTTGCATCAGCATGTTCCACTTAAGATCAAGTTGTGTGTAGAGAATTACAGAAATGGTAACGGACATTTTTCCTGTATAGAGACTCACTTAAATATCCTACCTTAAAGATTCCAATAATTCTTACCAATTATAATCACTTGAAACATAAGGAAGATTAAATGAAATAGAATGAATGAAAAATTAATATGTTAATGAACATTTGTACAAGTTCCCTGAATGTAGTACCTACTTAAACCTTATAATTTTCACTACATAAAAAACATCTATCACACCACACTATAGAGTCTGAAAAATGATGAAGGTAGAGCTTCTTTCTGTAGGAGAATCAGATAGGCCTGTGTACGGATCTTGAAGGCTATGAATTAAATACGTGGAATCTTGGCTGATGTATGAACATTTATCTTCTGTTATTGGATTTTATAGTTAATTATGGAATACCGTAAACTGGGGTTACTTTGAACACAGTAGAAACTTTGAACATTTTTTCAGAAAATCGTATTTAAGTTTCAACATGCTGAACTTGTTATAGATGGAGGTAAATTTGGTATGAGAATGATTTTTATGTTAATTTACCTCCATCTATAACAAGTGCAGCATGTAGAAATCTAAATATGGTTTTCTGAAAAAATGTTCAAAGTTTCCCCTGTGTTCAAAGTAATCCCAGTTCGTGCAAGGTGTGTGTTCACATTCTTTCATTGTACTGGCCATTTAATTTACCTTCAGTTAAATCTAAGAAGCAAAATTTACCGCTTAATATTAGTCTTACAGAAGATAAAAGCTAATGAAGCGCAGTTGTTCAGAATTAAGATATATGTAGGCCTATTCCGTGTGATCATTCTGGGTTATTTTCAAATGCTTTAAGAAATTTTTCATCCTTCTTTTTCAGTATAGATGAAATATTTGTGATATTTTCAAAGTAGAGTTACTAATGAATTTACCATTATCTTGTTCTGTAATGTAAGCTTCTTCAGATAAGAAACTGTGCAACAACATAAAATGTTTTGAATTAAAATGTTCACCATGGAAATGTTATTAATATGATTGAATTGTGTTTTTCATGCAGTAGTTTCCATATGTCTAAATCCTGAACATGTGAATAGATAACTCACAATATACTTGTATTTGATTTAAGCTGATGTACTGTATGTCTATCATTCTACTGCAGACAATTAAATTAATTTGGCAATATAAAGAAGTTAATTTACCTATATAGGTCTACCGTAGTATCTGACAAAAAAATTCATCTTTATTCTCCTCATTCAAGATAAAGAATGTGCAGAAAAATGTTACTAGATCTGTGCAATATTCCTTCAAGTTAACCACATATTCAAGAAAATTTTCATGCAAAATACATTCAACACAAATCATCGTGCTGCAGTAATATTCTTGTACAACATTAGGTCAAAGTGAGTTATGCATCCACTTAGATATAAACAAGTGTGGATTGTATAATGTTTTCGCTGTAAGAAAAATCCTAATGTAAACAATAGCACGTGACTGAAGTGAGGTTTCATTGGCCGCTCTTTCGCGCCATAGATTCTCAGTACGTGTTCCCGCCTACTGTTGTACATTCTGTTTCATGTTAAACATTTCCCGTTACTCGTCAAGTAGGCCTAACCTCATTACTATGCATTTGTTTGCTTAGGAAACATTTAATTTATAATTACTGTAATTAAATTATTTTTAAGTCTTATGCTTTCACAATGGATATTTGAGGATGCAGAAGCCATACTTTAGTACAACTTGCTTACGTGAACAACTACGGGCTCAAGTGACGCCAGCTTGTTACAAGAATAGACTACCTCGGTATTGCTGTTGGTATTCATCCGCGTTCATAGTACATAACAAAATATAAAAGTAGCTTTTCTTTCACATAGCATTTTACATATGAGTGAAGTGAAATGTTTCATCGTATTTAACAACTAGAATTCAATTTTTTATTTTCAAATAATACAAGATTGTGGTTTCCAAATACGAACTATATTTTTCTGCGTCATGTGAGTGTTTCGACTGGGAGCCAATCACGGGTATGACAACAAGGTGCTTATATTTACATTAGGATTTTTCTTACAGCGAAAACAGTATAGAAGAATGTCTATAGGAAGTTGTTAGACAGCTTATGGAAGAAGTCACAGGACTGGCACATTCGACTTAGAGATGTTAAAAAAACATGTAACATATATACTGAAACATGCATAACAGAAACTTAGTCTAAACAAAATCTACACTGATAAATTGACCGCACAATCAAGACGTAGATCATAGAGAACACAATTTGTGTAACACAGATAAGCGGTTTCAGCGCGTAATTTAAATTTATTTCAAATACCTCTATTCAGAAATTTAGATAATCATTATATTAATATCCAAATATGTGACAGTATTTATATGAAATCACTGTAACACAAAACAAAAATACTTACATAGCTTTCTATCAATTTAACAAAATACAACAACATAAGACATTGTGAAATAGTGACAACAATAACTGTTTACAAAGTCACAGATATTGAAAAAGCATGTAAATTTCACATGTACAATGGTTGCACAGTGAATAGTAAACGTTAGCATGAGTAATACAAATTCTCCTATTGTGTTAGAAATGTAATTATTTCATATAAACGAGCGGACTTATACTACATTTCCGTAAATTATTGAAAATTACTAAAAGAAAGGCAAAAAGTAACGAATGAAAGATAAAAATAAGTTATAAGCACTTAGAATAAGCGAAAATAAATAGAAACAAAACAAAGTCGAAAATAGTGCCAGATGGGACAGTGGAAAACTCTACTGGGAGGGAATTGATTTTGTAGATAATCCTGAGAGAAAGAGAAAGAGAGAGAAAGAATTCACGAGAGAAAGCATATTTTATTTAACACGTGTTTCTTTACATCACAAAAATAGATAGCTTAACTTTCATAAGAAGACTTTTATATATGATTCAGTAACGAGATGTAGAAGAAATAAACATTGATTGCATATATTACACCCAATAGTATTTATAACAGTTTGATAACCAGTCAGAAGTTGATATCCGAACACAGGCATCATCGAGATCGTTTTTTTTACATCGTTCTACATATATTCATATCCCAGTAATAGATTTTAAGCAACGGCAGTAGCACTGAATATTTTATATTACTTATTATAATGAAAATGGGTGCAGAGTGATATGCCAGGTTCAACATCATTATAAATTGTACGGTAAAATTAACTATAAATTTTAAATGAAGCTAGCACATAAAAATAGCAATGCAAAAATCATAATGTCTGTTACTAAAACAGAACAGTGCATCACTAAATCAAGGGTTGCTTATTGTGACTACTATTAATTGATTGTAGAAATGTAAGTAAAATAAAACTGAGATGTGTTTTGATAAATTGTACCTAATATATTTAAAATAAATTTGAAATTGTAATTGATTATGATTTTGAAGTAATTATATTTTTAATTGATGAACTAGTGGACTTACTCGTGTTAAATATGTAATATTTGCCCGGCTTACAGCTGTTTCAGTGCTTCACGCACCATCATCAGAGCCTACTAGATCGCGGTGTCATCTCGAACTTCTCTGCCTGTTAAGAGGGTGTGTTTTATTGTTGGAAGGTGTTGAAGTGTGGAGTCGAATAGTGTGTGTGTACTGAAATTGATCTGTGTGTTGAGGATTTGATCGGGGTGTGTTTTAGTGTGTTTGTATATTTCGTATTGTTCTAGTGTGTGTTTTTGGTTCTTGGGTTGTGTGTGTAGGATTTCCATGTCCGTATTTATGTTATTGTATGTATGGTTAGTATTGATTATGTGATCGGCGCATGTAGATACATACAATAACATAAATACGGACATGGAAATCCTACACACACAACCCAAGAACCAAAAACTCAACACACTAGAACATGAAATATACAAACACACTAAAACACACCCCGATCAAATCCTCAACACACAGATCAATTTCAATACACACACACTATTCGACTCCACACTTCAACACCTTCCAACAATAAAACACACCCTCTTAACAGGCAGAGAAGTTCGAGATGACGCCGTGATCTAGTAGGCTCTGATGATGGTGCGTGAAGCACTGAAACAGCTGTAAGCTGGACATATATTACATATTTAACACGAGTAAGTCCACTAGTTCATCAATTAATTATATTTAAGTGTTAAAAGTGGTGTACGCAAGATTCAAAATGGATAATTATATTTATTCGAAGAAGAAACTTTAAAAACGAGAATAAATTAGTCCCTTAAATATTTATTCCTATTAGGTACATGTAGGAACATAAATAAAATTTAATTATAAAATTTTAAATAGGTTTTATTTGATTTATATTTCGTAATCTTTAATTATAAGCAGTTGTTTGTTTTAAGAATGGGATTAAAATTGTGTTTGTGTAATAAATCAGTAATTTAAAACTATCCAAAGATCAAAATAACATGCAAATATTAAGCGGTTTTGAATAATAAAATCAATTCAGTGTTGCTTAAGGGACTTTAATTAGCAACCCTAAGCTATGGTAATATTTCAAATAATAACAAAAACGCAAATATTTCGACTGACAAACTACACCCTGCACCTCATTTAACTCCTATACACTACTTTACAACATAGTAACTTGAAACATCTTCTTTGGATCAATATTCTAACATAAAGTAATAAACCCAGCACCTTTCCGACATTTCATTTTGCTTTAATATATTATCATTTTAATATATTTTCCATCACAGAAGACGTCATTTCAGAACGAGGTTAAATGGAAAACTATTTTAAGACATAGAATATCGGCTATATTTCATTTCAACGAGACATAATGCGGCGGTTTGTATCACCTGAAGTAAGAAAATGATCACCATGAGATTTGGGCAGAGCTTACGCATTACCACAAAAATTATAACAAATATTCCCCCTTTCGTTTCTTTTCTTTCCATTCACTCTGGAATACCATTAGTTGCAAGTATTTATTTCACACAGCAATTGAATACCATATGTGCATTAACAGATATGTAAGAGACTTTAATATTTTGAACTATATCGAGGTCTGTTCAGCGTGAATATGTTTGGGTCCCATCTCGTTACTTATTACCCCTATGACACAATCGCGAATATGATATGTTAAGTAGTAATTTTCATTCATTTCAGTCCAAAAGTATTTAAAGAAAATTATATCAAATACCTAATAATATAAGAAAACAAGGATTATCTTAAAATAGTGCACATATGAATTGGAAATATAGTGACAAGTGCTAGATGTTTACTGTTATTAAAATTTAATTATGTGTAAACAAACTGATAAAACTGAATTCTTAATGAAACTCTCTTCTTAAAGTTGCGGGCCAATTCGTGGATATAGAATGCGTATATAGTAAAATACTTCTTGCTTTAGAGATAAGCATTTCTCTGAATGTACCTTTCCTTTATGTGCTGAAGAATAATTTTGGAGAGTAGAGTGCCAATGCTATTTTATCACACGAAGTAGAAAAATGATAGCAAAATTTTAACTGCACTGTCCCATCTGACAATATGTGACACATCAATGCTAAAGCAAATGCATCCTAAAATTTGCTGTATACAAATAGGATTAATTTCATAATCGTTACTGTCATTATAAACTACTATGGGTCATTAAAATCTAATTATCTAATTTACATGTTACCTACCTTCTATTGATTTACAGAAACATGGTGTACAATTATTTCATGACAATTATCAGATTATGTGTGTTGATGAAAAACTCACCAGTAAGTGTTTTCATGTTCAAGTGTTACCACATAAACGCGTTCTATGTATATATGTTGAAATAATGATTTTAAATGTACATACATTTATGCATATCATATGATTCAAGGTCTTGCAAAGTAGATGGTTAGTATATAATTATATTCTTTAAATGATACGAAGCTTAAATTGAATAAATGCTTAGATGAAAAATTATATGATACATTCTTTTAAATTTATACAAGCTTGAAATTGAACAAGCAATAAAAACAGTTTATATTTCGGCGAAAAGTAGATTGGTCAAATTGCAAGAAGCACAGTGATAACGTTAACAATATGAGTAGTTGACTGCAATAGTCTATTAGAATATAGGGCACAATGTAATAGTAATAGTTCACTAACATTTCCCTGCTTTCTTAATTATATTTACCTAACTTTCAAATTCGCGTTAATGCCAGACAGTGGTGTATCCAGGAATGATTGTAAGGGGCATAGTGATCAGATGTTTTAGTCATTTTTTAAAATATAAATATAGGAACATATACACGCAATACACGCACATAATTAATGTTAGATTTTAATAATGAATATTAGGAAAGTTTGTAAACAATAATAATAATAATAATAATAATAATAATAATAATAATAATAATAATAATAATAATAATAATGAAATAATAATAATAATAATAATAATAATAATAATAATAATGAAATAATAATAATAATAATAATAATAATAATAATAATAATAAAGAAATTACAACATATTTCCAAACATTTCGCAATGCAACAACATGGTGTACATAAGATTATGAAATTTCTACGTAAAAAAAAAAAATTAAACTACGGTAACAGAAGTACATGAAGAGAATAAATTATGCATGATATTTTAGACAAATTTCAAACTTAAAAAGAAAACACTCAAAGTTACCGAAATTTTTAAGTATATTTAAACAAATAAACATAGGAATGAAGTCGTGTATACTTCAAACTATATACGGTATCGTATAATTACACTTTAAAATAAAATTAGAAAAATTACAATGAAAGCAACACACGTACCTACACACATATACCCTCCTTACTTTCTTTTTAATTGACTTCAAATGTCTCGTTAAGGGAGGGGATATGCCATTTCTGCCCCCTCCTGAATACACCCCTGATGCCAGAACTGGTATAAACGTCATTCTATCTAACATGAGAATAGAAGTTCTAAATAATATGTGTGAAGTGCAGTGGCTAATTTAAAGCAAGAAAATTTAATTAACCACAAAATGTATATTACCGGTATATAAAAACTGAAACAGTATTCTAATTTGAATGAAACAAGAGATATTATGATAATACAGGTACAGAGATTATTAAACGAATTTTGAAAATAGTAGCTTTAGAAGAGTATCACTGTCATCTGTAAAATAAGTAATTTATTCTGAACATGTTGTTTTGAGAATCTAGAATACTTGCCGCATAAAAGATTCCATTACATATAATCATAGACTCATTTATATAACATTGGTGTTACACTTAAATATGAACTCTAGAGAGAAGAAAACTAAACTATTCACATTAATTATTTTATATCACTATGCAAATTGAATAATGGTAAATTAAAGTCACATAATGTAAGTGTATTCCAGACCCTCAAATATCATGTGTAGACTGACATTTGTATATTATTGACGTTCCCTGGAATACATTGTTTAAATATCCCCAAACGCGTAACAGTAATTATTAGTTTTATTCCAATGGCAGCTACAGACTTACGTGGAACATATTCTGATATACTTTAAGGCATAAAATGCAAGATCAAAGCTTTGTTCCATTAAGTGCATGACACTTGGAATTGAAATTTTATTATATTAATGGAGATAAGACAATATAATATTCATGGAACACCAATGCTGTATACAATACAATAAATTGTGTTTAAATTAAATTTAAAAAAAAGTTTTTCAACAATATTAAAGACATTTACTATATATTCAATTTGCATTAAACAGAATGTAATATATTAAAATAAGAAACATTACTACAACGAAACATAACCTACTGTACAAAATATTTATATCGAACTTCTATTTAGAATTATTTTACTATACCATTATCGATTTTTTTAAAGAATTATTCCTGATAGTTGGAAAACGACATTCAATGCATCTTCCTGTGTCCACGATCTACGTTTGATTGTACGGAAGCATTCCATTTAAGTTTCATTTGTCTATAGGGTTACTTTCAAACAACGAACATGAACAGATGCAACATCAAAATAACTTATGTTTGTTATCACAGAGAAGTTTGCACACATATACTCTCACATGCTCTCACACGTACGTTCTCATATAGACATAAACAGGAATTATATATGCATATGTTTAGTATTTATAGTAGTGTGTAATATTGGATATGCAACGAACACAGTTGGTTTGTATTTTTCCTTTCCTTTTTATGTCCTTATTTTATTGAGAACATGTTAGTTTTGAAAGGCAACATGAAAACAATAATATACAACTTACAAGAAGAAGATTAAATTTTAGGCCCATCATTAAAGACATTCAACAACTTTATAAATCATAGATAAAGAACCCATATAGCTATGCTTTCAGTATGAAGAACATTATTTAAACTACGGTACCTATCTCATTTCTACCAGCATTATAATATTTTGTTTTCAGACAAATTTATAAATTCAATTTAATCTTTTAATGTATTAGTATAATAGGTTTCCAATTTATAATTTGTTTAAAATTAAGTACTGTATGTTTATTACTAGTACTGTAGTTACTGTAATTATTGTCATTTGTAGATACTACTAATCATTATTATTATTTTTGTTTGTTTAAAGGAAACACTTATTATAAATATGTGCAGTTTAAGATAGTATACAGAACAAACATATTGTATGATACAGTAAATAAAGAAAATACCTGACTGGATCCTGAGGAATACCATACTGTTGCTTTTTTAAACAGATACCGGTTCAGTATATGTTGGCTCAGTTTTACATGTTGAATTTAATTGATAGCGATCTAATATACCACATAGAAATAGTAAATACATTAAACTTAAACAATTTATAGAGTCCACTATATTATTTTGTGTTTTTGTAACACTCGCATATACATTATTAAGAGTACCGGTAATGACGAAAACATAAAAATTTAAATTTATTTTTAAAAGTTTCTGACAGAAGTTAATGTAAAGGAAAGGAGCCTTATACCAGATATTTTAATAGATACCAGTATAATAAATGTCTATAGTAGTGAAATAATATTTGTAGCCTATCTAAAACAGTGTTACGTTGTAGGTGATTACAAATATAAAAGGGTGAAATTTATTACACAGTAAAATATGAGTTTTTTTATATATAAAAACTGCCAAAAATACTGGTGATGGAGCATAAATAACGGAAAAAAAAGTCAATTAATATATGTCTGTAACTGTCAAGGTTTTCTAAAAAGAAATGTGTTTTGTGAGATTAACATTTTGAAAATGAGAATAGATGGTCATTATTTACTTTGCCCGATAGGTACGCTGAAGCAGTCGTTTGTTACCGATACCTACACAGTTGTGTATTGGTATGTGTTGGGCACAAGGTCATTGGTAATGACATTCAAGGTCAGACGAAATGTAAACAAACAAACTACTATCAATCTTAAAAACATGGTGTTTTACAAATTAAAAATAAAATTGTAAGAAATAATTACATTTCAGTAGGAATTTTGTTAAGTAGACTGATCTGTACTGTCTGTGTAATTCTGGCAGTTTATATCGTTTATAACCTGTATAGGGTCATGTCATTATTACTTGATAGCTTTTTTCGAGTCAGATAAAATTATCAACTGAAAATTATTCTATCAAGTACCGGTAACGTTTAAACAAATGCAAACCTTAGATATTATCTCTAATTTCACTGTGATTTTTAAACAAATATTTAGTACTGAAATGAACATGATTCAAGAAACAAATTTCTCTGAAGCAAGTGACACTATCACACTATAATAACGTTAAAATTTGTTAAATTAACAGCTAATAATAATACATAGTAAAGAATGTACTATACCTTTATGACTAGTTTCGTCATCATTTCCTTAATTATCAAACTTTTTAAAAATAATTGTGACAAGATAGAAATAATAGTATAGGAAAAAACTGTGCAAATCTGTGCCATTACCGATAATTTAATAACATTTATCGATATTAAACGGAAAAGTAAGTAAAAATTGATTTCAAAAGATACAGAAACTTACATGGGTAATGGACAACGTAACTTTTAATATGATGAAGTACCGGGTATAACACATTTATATTTTTACGGATTAAAATTGTAATGAATTAAATATATTTGAATGAACGAACGAACCAACGAACGAATGAATGAATGAATGAATGAATGAATGAATGAATGAATGAATGAATGAATGAATGAATGAATGAATGAATGAATGAATGAATGGAGAAAACACTGATTAGTTATTGGAACTTGTAACTAAACAGAAGTGTATTACTTTAGGAAACACTTCTAGATATAATTTTAAGACCTTTCCAATGCACAATTTTTCACATGATCAGTCATCTTAATTGTACAACTGTAATATCTGTGAAAATGTTGTTATTATCAGGGAAGAAGGGGATGTACCAGTAATTTCTCAAGAAATACGGTAGGTAATATATTATTTTATAGGATTTTAATGTTTTCCACAAGCTCCTTAAAACACAGCAAGTATTATGTATATAACAACTGCATATGTCAATAGCATCACCAAACGTAAAGGGAGAAACATGATTACACAGAACAGTATGGAATAAGATACGAACAAAAGCAAAATGACTGAGTTGTAAACCGTCAGTTTTAATATAATTGAGATTAAAATATTACAAAAAATATTTTAACACTTTTTTTATCTTTATGCTTCGCTTTTCTCTAATGAGAAGGAAGATGTATCTACATGTCTTCAGAAGGGAAAGAAAAATGGTGGACCTAGGAGCAATAGTGGTTTAACATTCAACTTGAATATAGGGGAGGTGTGTTTCACTTATTATAATCCATAAAATTCCTATACAGAGTTCAGGATTGAAGAAGAATTTAATTGAATTCTTCATGTTTATTCAAAGTTGTATTTTCTCACAATACCGGTACATATTTAAATTTGATAAAAATGATATGCAGTCAAATTATTTCTTACTACCTATAGTGAACAGTGTTATGGTATCAACACAATAACCATTTTTAAACGATATGTTGATACATAGAAGATAATTGCTAAATTTTGCAGTGATAATAACAAATGTATAATTTAACTTAATACTATAAAAATTAAATTCTTACAACCTATATGAAGTACATGCCACTATTACACAGATGTAAAATTATTTTCGTATTTCGAGCATAATTTAAAGTTCCAAATGTTTATATGTACACGAAGTAAAACGCATATTTGCCATTTCAAATAATTACACTTATCTGAAGTTTAATAATGTTGTTTGTTAGTTCCCTATCGCTTTCGAGCTCAAATTAAAAGTAAAATTGATTATTTAGATTAAAGTTAACAGCAAATAAATTCTAATTTTACTAACACTATTATTGTAGTGTCAGAGAATAGTACTATAGTAACACAGCTACCATAGCAACGAAAAACACTACGAACTTACGCACCAACCAAATATTAATAGAATTTAAAATGAAAAATTTATTACTTAAACCACAGTCTAGTATATACAGTCACGAAGCTCAATACGTGTAAATATGCATCAATAGATAGTTGCTAACCACTAGGATCGCTAATATCGCCTCATTACAGACAATGCGAAATAGTACCAGCACAGTCTATTGTTCCTAGCAACCTCACAACTCAAGCTTCGTGACTGTATATACTAGAACTGGGCTTAAACATCATGTTCATTAATATTTTGGAACAAAAAGAAACCTACCAAATAATTTATTAGAGTAGAGTTTGAATTGCAAGTCATAGTTTAAATTTAATTCCATTATTTTTATTTTGAAAGTTGGTTTTATATTAGACAAACAAAAGTATTCTTTGCAGTCTTGTGTAGATTTCTTTATTTTGTGAACTTAAAATTACAGAAAAAGAAACTCTTCTATAACTTACCTCAGGTTCATACAGCATATGCATATGGGTCCTTTAAAGTGCAGTATTCGTTTACTTCTAAATAGTAAATAGTCCGAGAAAATATAATTTTGCATTATAATATTTACACGTTAGAGATACATAGACATCTGATTTTACTTGTGCGGTCAGAGTTGGAAATAGGACTTTACATGAACGGTGTACCGGTACGAAGTAGAAGTAGAATAGGAAGACATACACTGGCACAGAAGTTCATTTAAGATCAGACTTATACAGTAAGTACACAAAGGGTTATGGTAGGAAGAACTCTAACCTTTTTTCAGACGACTATGTACCATGCAGTTATGTTACCAACACACTGATTGCAAGTGTGGATTATATAGTATTTTGGTCCTATAGGCGTTAACAATCGTGATCTGTACAGGTGTATCATCTGATAATTTATACACGTATATATATTTATATATATATATTACACAATCTTGAAATATATTGTGCACATTTAGGACTAATTTTCAGACTTTCTTTATGTATTTGTGCTACCGGTATTTGTTAATCTTCACGTCCAGTATTCTAATAACATTTCATACTATTAACATGTAAATTGATAACTTATTTTACATATTTCAAGTATAAAGTTAAGGAAAATATAGCTACTAGGTAGGTGGTAAAAAGAAGTTACATTAAACTGCTTTGCCACATATGAGAAGTGCTGCACAGAAAGTGAAAATTTAATGTCAATAAATTCTTAACACAGCAGTTGTTGGATAAGAATCATCTTTCTCATTATATGGCTATTTTTCCATTTGTGAAAAGCTATAAGTATGACTAAATGGGATGCTGGGGGTGACTATGATATTGGAAACAATCATCCAATATTCACATACAAGTATACCAGTACAAAACGACAAATTGTCCTAAAACAACAATCAATATTAGGAGACGGGAATAGAAAGGGTATTTCACGTAACTAGAATTAAAAAAAAATCAATGAAATAATGTCGACTACATATCTTATGAAGATTGCTTATAAATTAAAATTAAAATTATATTTCGGTGGTGGTGGTAGTGGTAGTAGTAGTAGTAGTAGTAGTAGTAGTAGTAGTAGTAGTAGTAGTAGTAGTAGTAGTAATAATAATAATAATAATAATAATAATAATAATAATAATAATAATCAGTGATTACGTAAACGAATGAGGATCTTATTAAAGTGACTGATCAATAGAAGCTTTAAGTGTTGAAATATGAACTCTAGGTAAAAGGTAAAAAAGTAAAATACGAGTGCATGCCAGGGTCAATAATACAAAGTCATCATAAATTATAACCTTAATTTCTAATCACATATATACAAATGTAATATGAAAAAAGAAAGCCATTGAAAATATTATCAATAAATTAAACATTCTGTTTATATTTTTTAGCCGTAACAATTGCCATCATCAATAAATACTAGCTATACTAATCACAAAATATATTATACATAACACTATTTTTTAGAGTATGGTACCTCTGTCTAGTGTAATTATTTTTCATTTTATTTTCCCTTAAAATCTTCGGTTAAAAATAGTATAATTCCACTTATTTAAATAAGCATGGGCATATCAATGAATGCTTGTCTGGAGCATAATTTCTACTTTTTAAGCTCAACGAATATTTCAACTTAAATTAATTGCTGATATTTGTGTCTAAATTGCTATGATCCCAAGAATTATCATCAATGATAGCTTACTTAAAGCAATATACCTAGGTAAAGTGTACTTTCAATGCCTATTTAACTTGTGGGTCATTGATAGAATAAAATAAAATAATAAATGCTACCTAAATAGTTTTAATGGGGGCAAGTCATAACTATATTTTTTCTTAATAAACCTTATATTTTTAAACCTGAAAATTATTCAATAAATGTCGTGTATTTTTGTAACATATATTAATAATTTAATAATTTTAGAACTATAAAACAGACTGTTAGTCTAGGGTGTCGCGAACTGAAAATTTTTACATATATTATTGACTTCAGACTGAATCGTATTCAGTCTATGAAAACAATTTAATGATATGACTGTCTTTTTATTTAAGGAGGGAGGTACACAATTGTCCTGCAAAAATTTTAGTGAAATTCATTTTTTTTATATCTCAGCTACTATAAAAGGTAAATGAACAAAACTTTTCATGCTTAATATACGTACATTACACTTTATAAAACACTATTCAGAATATTAAAATTGTTAATAATTACTTGTAAAAATAATATCAAATTTGTATAATTTTTTACAGTTGTAAAGCATTTACATAATAAAATGTACAATTAATTCAATATCTCCACGATTCTTTTACTGCAATGTTTTAAAGACCTATATTAACAACATAGTCTAGGATCTTTTACCTATTCCTTCAAGAAATATTTCTTTTTCTTCAATATTAAATTGTCTAAAATTTTATATTAAGAAAAAAGTATTTCCTGAAGGAATAGGTAAAAGATCCTAGACTTGTTGATGTAGGTCACAGCTCACTATTCTTCCTCTTTCACAGGATCAGCAATTCGTCTCTGGAACTGCCTACCCAGCTCCCTCAGGAACTGTCGAACGATATTGAAATTTAAAAGTGAATTGTTTAAACACGTAACCAGTATTCAAGTTTAACGTATATATGTAATTTTCCTCAGTGTTGTATAGTTATAATTTACTTTGAATTTGTTATTCTTGTGATTTGTAATATTAGTTCACTTACCGCTCGCATATTCATTGAGTGTAACTTCTAGCCTTACATTATTTTGTAATTGTTATTTAGTATGTTCGCATTATTTTACTCGATTTGTGCTTGTATAACTATATAAACTTTTATTAGAGTTCTTTAAATAGGCTATTAGTCTGTAAAATTGTATCAGCTTCTTTTGTTTCTGGCTAAGTGGAAGAGAAGATCTGATGGCCTTAACTTCGCCAGAATAAATAAATAGATATTATTATTATATTATTAGGTCTTTAAAACATTCCAGTACAAGAATCATGCAGATATTTAATTAATTGTATATTTTATTATGTAAATGCTTCATGGTTGTATAAAAAAGTTATGCAACTTTGATATTATTTTTACAGGTAATTATTAGCTATTTTAATATTCTGAATAGTGTTTTATAAAGTGTAAACTGTATATTTTAAGCATGGAAAGTTTTGTTCATTTAGTTTTCATAGTAGACAAGATATAAAAAAGAAATGAATTTCACTAAATCTTTGCAGACCAATGGTGTACTTCCCCCCTTAATGGAAAGAATAGTGGAGTTACTCACTTTGTGAAATATTTTAAAATGTTGAGATAATAAATTATTAATTTTTAAAATAATTTAATATCGCATTATACTTGTGAGGAAATTAATATTACTGTAACATTAAACGTACTTGCTTTGTCCAGATAAAATTGCCTTACTGTAATTATAGCAATTCAGAAAACTTTGTTCTTTCACAAGTTTCAATGAATAATTTGTAATTAAAAAATATCCAGAACACTGTACCTTGCTAAAGACGACTACAGTCTTCATACAAGCTTTGCTTCGTGCACAGTGCATCCTACATCTATATCTCAATTTATTTACTCAGAATATTGTGTTCTATAGCTCTTTTAATGCTACAGTTTACTAAAAGTAGGGATGATGTGAATTTGGGGTATGGGGGATAAGCAAACAGTGCTTACCTAATACAATTTGGGAGAGAAAAAAAGAATACAAGTATAAATTTCTTTTCTTTCTTTTTCTGCTATCAGTTTAGGAAATTTTTTTACTAATTTGGCACTACAAGATGTAGCGTGCATTTTTGTAGTTATGTACATTGCTTTCTTACCACTTGAGCCTTGTACGTGAAAATCTTGACATTATGCGTGTGGTATTTTACGTGCTGCATAATTAATAGGAATGCTATAAACCTTTCCTTCCCAATCATGTCTTCATTAAACTGTATAATAATAATAATGATAATAATAATAATTTAACTTAGTGTAATAAACATTTTTTTCGTAATTTCCAAGTTAATTTAATCTGTTACTAACGAATTTTTAATCATGTTGTAGATTTTATAAATTAAAAAGGATAAAATAAGAAAAGCATAGGAAATTGGTAGAAATTAAGATGCAGCAATTTAGTAGTGAATCGCATGTGAAAGACTGGGTGCACACAGAATCAAACGCAGCACAATGCAATATTTTGTCTGATGGTACTTGTCTCCCACTGATTTCTTATGATGGGGTGCACACAGAATCAGACGCGACAAGACGGTCATGAGCAGACATGAGGAGACAACATTGGATAACTACTTGAGCTAAGTCATGAGCACACGGTTTCATGACTACAGCGTACTGCGCATGCCTGAGTAACCTGTCCACGACAATTTGAAAAAAATGAGATATTTGCACAAATCTGTTGATGGCAGGCTAATTTAACTCGGAAAAATCAAGAATGCGATATCTGAATTTTGCTGCTATTTATAAGCAAAACTTCGTTTATTGCTTAAAATTCATTTATTTATTTTGTTTTGAAATATTCAACTGTTGGTCTCTTATCAAAACTGGTTAGCCTTTTTTGGTATTATTTGTGCTATTTTTTGTAATAGTATGAAATGTTAATGTTATGTTTTATTTAACGACGCTCGCAACTGCAGAGGTTATATCAGCGTCGCCGGATGTGCCGGAATTTTGTCCTGCAGGAGTTCTTTTACATGCCAGTAAATCTACTGACATGAGCCTGTCGCATTTAAGCACACTTAAATGCCATCGACCTGGCCCGGGATCGAACCCGCAACTTTGGACATAGAAGGCCAGCGCTATACCAACTTGCCAACCAGGTCGACAATAGTTTGAATGTTATAATACTTCTTGCATAAAATGTTTTTATAAAATAAAAACAGATTTATTTCAATGGCCAATATCTCGAAACAGGTTTTTGGCGCTTGGTCTCTTATTGCGTAGCTCCATCCAATTGGTTGTTTTAGTACAGGAAAGATACATTCTATAGAATCCCAGTTTGAAACAATATCACAACAATAATGTGGTTTCTAAAATGTGGAAGGAAATTGCAAATGAGAAGAAAGCACCAGGTGAGTAATAATTAATTATAATAATTTGTAGTAGGTCTACTTCTCTGCTCTATACTATCTCTCATTTTATTGATTTAATACATTTTCCATTACTGTGGCATGTAATGTAGTCATAAACATACAAAATGACGTTTGTGCACTAAATTAGTAATTTTAATTTAATTTTAAGACACTTTCAATTGTATAGATTTTTAAAGTGTATTAGGTGTCGTTAGGAAAAAAAATATATATATATATATATATATATATATAATTTGAACTGGTAATGGAAATTACGGGAAAACAGCTGAACGGATTTTAATAAATGACCCCTCATTTTGAATTTTGGAATTCAAAGTTTTTCAGAAAAATAGTAGTTTTCAGTGAAATGTCAATTTTTCAACATAATTTTCCTATTTTCCAAAATCCATCTGTCGTCAGTTTTGAGAACTAGCTAAACTAGCTAATTGCATTTCGGAATAAAACAAAACACACACTACAATAAACAATATTACACGAAGGCCATGATCTGCAAGAATGCTGACATATTTAGAGCTCAAATTAAATTGGTTATTACAAATTTAACTTACTAAAAATAATTTACAGGCTCGATTCTGTGGTGTGTAATTTTCTGGGTACAGCTGTTTATTAGATATTAAGAACTACAAAACTTGAGGTGGTTTGATGACATTATTACCATTAGAAATGAAATATTATTGTAGTTAATGCCATGATGTGATTATTTTTCATTAATTATACATATTAATGCTATATTGATGATATTGAGAGTGAAACGTTTTAGGGTTAGATAAGTACATGTAGAGAATAACTTAAATTAGATTTTGATTCCTATATTTTACTGAGTGGCGGCTATATAGTATATACCGGTATATATATAGTATATGTTACTGAAAGCTATAAAACTTATGTAAGATAATAATATTATTAAAAATCAAATATCTTTATAGTTATTAATCAAGTGGGGCTGGGTCTTTTTCATATATTTAATGGCGGTGTGGTGTAGATATTTATATGCGTGGTTTTCCTCAGTATTGGCTCGAGAGAGAGTATCTTTCATTATTATGGAAGCAAATAACTTTCAGAATGTCTGGTATTCTTCAATGAAAATAAATCTGAAAAATGTTTATTTGAACATCTAATGAACTTAGTTTGCAGCATTTGCTGCACAAGCCACTAGTACAACAGAATTTCTGATATTGGCAATCCTCATTCATTGACGCCATTTTCTAGCTTAGACCAGTTTTCTAAACTCACACAGCCAGCAAATCAGTTGTTGCGAGCAGACAGTAAGCTGTTGTGAAGCTTTTGTGAGACACTATGAAGCAAAACAATGCATCACGAAGAGCTGTGCCATGCCATGTCTGATTCTGTGTGTACCTGGCCTAAGATATCAGTATACCTACCGAAATATTAGTATGTTTTCAACCCTGATACTTGATATGCTCAAGTTTAAGAAAGAGAGGAGCAGAAAAGAATGAAATGAAGAATGAATGTCTGCAATTAAATTACTCGTATGGTACAAGGTAATTTTTAAATTTAAGTTCATTATAATTAAACTCGTGTTATTTCAAGCTCAGAATACATTGAACCTAACTACCTAAGATTGAAAGATAACATTACATATTATTTTACGTGTGTATTTTATATAAATAATTTTATTTTTAGATAGTATGATCTTTGTTTTTAATTAATGTAATGCAATTTCTATACTCTTATTTTGAGGGATGTTTTTCAAATTATTATATTACCTTTGATCTTCAAAGCTATTTTAATCTGAACAGTATACACAATGTTATACGGTACACCACTGCACGTCATCATTAGAAAGAGATGATATTATTTCTATGAACTTCAAATTACATATTCCGATCCTATAATTTTTATGTTATAAAACAATGAAAATGTAATTGGCCTTATTTGATAATATTATTAAGGATTTACAGTTGCCAAATATCTTTACTCTAAAATACCGTATGTCTGTACTTATAACTGGCCAGTCAGTGTATGTAGCAGGCCTACTCTTCCAAGGCATGTACGAGTATGAGTAGTCAGTGGAGCAGTATTGACATTTTTACGAATAAATTTTATAATAAAAATGCAAATGTTAACTCTTTTATTATGATATTTTTCTGGATGCTGAAGATGCTTAATGAAATATCTGAATAATCATTAAGGCTAGTCAAAAAATAAAGAAGTCGAGAACAGATTTACTGCATAGTTAACAAGTTAAACTTTTTAATACCGGCAAATTAAAAAAATGATTTATACTTTTACAGTGCATAAGAGTCACTCACTTTTTCACACATTTAAAAATTCGTCACAAAATATCAAAATATATGTACATCTTTTTTTCATTACCAGTAACTTAAAGAAATTAAATATTTTTTAATTTTTTATCGAACTGAATTATAAGCATTTCCTTTGAAGTATAGGGTTATTCAAAAGTAAGTTTCATTTTGAAATAGATATCACATTTTAAAAAATTAACGTAGGTACATACAAAATGGTAACACAATTGTATGTATCGAACAACGGGATTTATTCATTTATCACACTCATTTGTTTTGGTTAACATGGTAACAAGTTTTGTTTATGATGTGCCAAAAGTAAATTACTTCTTATTAAATTTTTAAATCACTACTGCTATTCAGCAAGGGCTACATGATCTGAAAGTGACCGTATGGTGTCGATTCACACTCCATTTCATTATAGGACCCTACTTTTTGAAGAGAATCAAATAAGGGTTATGGTTACCAGACAACGTTATTTTGACATGCTGCAGAATTTTGTTATACCAAATTTACGAAAACATAACATCGAGTATATAATGTTCATGCAGGATGGTGCACTTTTCCATATTTATACACCAATTAAGTGATTGTTACGTAAATACGTTTGGTGATCGCATAATAAGCAGACATTTTCCTAACACTTGGTCAATGCTGAATAGCTGAATTAGTGCTGTCCCGGCTGAATGCAGCCATTGTTGCTTGTTAAAGAACAAAATGGCGGGCATATTCAACATTTAAACTGGATCCAATAAACCCCATATCTTTATTAGTACATATAAGTGTGTTCTTGTTTTGTGTAATCTTAGATCTAATATAGATCTTTATCAGCCTAGATCAGAAACACATTCCTTTAACACTATAAATAAAGTTAAATTAGATTACCTGTACCTACACAAGGTGGAGATTGAGCTCAAATAATTGCTTTCTTAATGGCACCAATATATTTAATAAGCTACCATTGGAGGCGAGAAAGGTACCAATAAATAGTTTTAAGACCTGTATACATAGATGGTTGCTGAATAGACCTTTCTATTTAAGGAATGAAATCATGGAGAGTTATGTAAGCATTGTATTTTAGAAATTTAACCCTTTCTTTATATTTTAATTTTTTTCTTTGTATTTTAATTATTCTTTTTGTCCTTGTATAAATATGTTAACATCTATCACACTCTGTTTATTTCTCAGTACCGGTATTTGTTTATTTGCCTATGTTTGTTTATTTACTTATAATAATTATTATTATAATTATAAGTAAATAAATAATATACATAAATAAAATATAACAAATAAATTTAGCACAAATAAATATAAACAAACAAATAATTATTATTTGTTTGTCTATATTTATTTGTGCTAAGTTTATTTATTTGTGCGTGTGTCAATGTATGTGTGTAGGTGCATATATTATCTAACCTGATGATGTCATATCTAGGCCTTGTACACTGGTTTGTGACATATTATTGTTATAATTATTATTATTATTATTATTATTATTATTATTATTATTATTATTATTATTATTATTATCAATCCTTAAAAAGGTTATGGCGATGTCAAAATGTAACTTACTTTTGAATAACCCTTTAAAATAAACATAGATAATCTTAAGGTGAGATAAAACGAGATTACAAAATGCCATATGTATATTCAATAAAAAAAGTTATGCAGTTAACTATGAATTGTGAACCAATATTCTAAAAAACGTTGTGTTGTTTCAAAACAAAAGAAAATTTAAAATATTTCAAACAATCTTTGTGAGTTTTTTTTAATTAGGTCTATAACCTATAATACACTATTAATATTATAAGGTAATACTGATGCAGCGTTTTAATATTTTGTATGAAATTCTAAGTACCGGTATGGTATCAAATTATGGTAGCAAGCACAGACAGGCTACTTAAAAGAATTATTTTGTAAATATAACTTACTGTCACATGCAGTGGTATGTGAAGCATGCAGTAGGAATGTGTATAGGCGTATTATATAATGACTTAATGTTTCCTCATTGTACACAAAATTTGAGGAAAAATGCTTACGTTATATTGTAACTCTGTGCTTTCTTATATCGGTATGAAGCAAAGCTTGTTACTCAACCAAGAACAAAAGAATACATATAGCATAAACAACAAATGTCACAGGCACAATGAATAATAATAATATTGATCTTGTTTATAATATGTATTTATCTATACCGGTGTTTTTGGTAATTTCCGTCGTGTTGGTGATGTAGGCGTCTTCTCTTGTTCTGACTCTGTAAGAAAGCAAATAAAATAAACATTACACTCATTTCAATATTGAGATTCATTTTGCTTCAAAATGAAGTGAGATGATCATAGACCAAACACTATCATTATCATTATCATCATCATCATCATCATCATCATCGTCATCATCATCGTCGTCGTCGTCGTCGTCATCGTCATTAATCACGAATTAAGCATTAATAGTCCTTCCATTAGTAAGTTAGTCCTCTAAAGTTCTTCCTTCCGTTTATAAGTTTTTGGTTCGTAATCTATTGCTATTACGTAATATGTTTATCTTAATTCTCAAAATATATTGGCTCCCTTTATTTTTGTGCTTTTTATTTTATCATCTCTGTTATTGATTGTCAGTTTATGTTGATTAACTTTCATAATGCTTAATGCCTCTCTTCCATACACAGAGTGGAAAGGAACCTATTACATTAATTCACAGAGGTAATAGATCAAGTCATGATTATGTCTCGTGACTGGAACATAGCACGAAATGGAAATATAAAAATTGGAAATATATTCTTTGAAAAGGTGGAAAAATTCAAGTACTTCGGAGCAACAGTAACAAATATAAATTAAGCCCAAGAGAAAATTGAATCACAGAATAAATACCGATATGGGAAATGCAAGTTATTATTTGGTTGAGAAGCTTTTATCATCCGAAAAAGCTGAAAGAATTTATAAAACAGTATATTACTGATTGTTCTGTATGGTTGTGAAACTTGGATCCTCACTTTGAGAGAGGAACAGAGCTCAACAGTGTTCGAGAATAAAGTGCTTAGGAAAATATTTGGGGCTAAGAAGGATGAAATTACAGAAGAATGGAGAAAGTTACTTACTTACTTACAAATGGCTTTTAAGGACTATACTTGTTTTTTTGAAAGATGGGTTATGACAGTTTAGTGACCGAACTTGGAACTACAGTGCTATGTTGCCAATATAGACTACCATGTTGCCAGCTGATGGAAGGTATCAACTGACGTTACGATGGCTGACGTTAAAACATTCATTGACAATTGACACAAAGGTAAGAAAACAACACAAAAATCGACAGAGAATCAAAGATGAAACGTACCAATGCTAACACTGTGTGCACAATAAATGTCGCCAAGAGAGCTATTAAGCACTCGCCAAGTGGAAACGGTAAGTTTGGCAACTCAACCGTTGTTACCATAGCAACAGGCCTACCACGCTATGTGACATTCAGTTGTTTTTCCAATCGCAACGCTCCTGTCATGTCCCATCTTTAAAAAAAAAAAACAAGTATAGCAACTAGATGACTTGTAAACTAGACACTAGGGAGCTTCGGAAATGTGTGCTTGAAACATGACCTTCTTCATAGACAATTTTTCTAAAAACCATGACATCACAGTGCAGCACTGAATTAAGAAGGCAGTGTCCTAATGCAGTTTCATTACGAATTATGAGGAAAAGATGAGGGCTTAATGTATTACAATAATGTTTAAAACATTGTTCCACATCTTAAAGCTTCATTGCTCATGTAAGATCTATGGAATAAAATGAATGAATTGTACAGAAGGTACTAACAATGTCAGTGTTCAAAGTTAACGTGTTATTGTACATTATATTTACATTATTTCACTTCCAAAGCATTTTCAGATTTCATAACCCCAATTGCTGATGAGGTATCCATGTTTGTTTAGTGAACAAGTCAACAATCGAGCAAGCATTTTCGTTTACTAGCTACGGACTTGATTGCTATGCATTATGTAGTTTTGGATCATAACTATTTAGTCAAAAATCTAGTTCACTTCAGCTGAAACAGCTGAGACACGGCCTCATTTTCTCACTGTAGTGTTCCAGACTCCATTTTCTAGTCAAGGTATTCGTATAAATAACCAGACTGCAGTTAAATACACAAAATAATGAAACAGAAGTTGAAAGCACGTTAAAGCATGTTTTTAACATGTTATCTTTCTTTCTTACACGTTTGATTCGGAAAACATCACATAGGTCAGCATGGCCGATGAGTGAGTGTAAACAGAGGCTCCCAATCAGCAGGCAGCGCCAGCAGGGAAGATGGGATGGGGGCCCACAATAGCAGAATTTAGTGTTTGTTTTCATCATGGTCATTGCTGACGCTGCATTAGCTGCAGTAAGCCTGCAGCAAATTAGTGGCTTGTAATTGATCTGACAATGCAGTACCTGAACCATGGATAATGCGGGTACAACAAAACGCAACTGAAATAAGAGGAAGCAGTATTGTGTGCTGTGGGCTATACAGAGTGTGCCAAAATCCATTGCTTCCTTGCGAGCCATTAACAGACATTGTCTCAAGTAATTCCATTTCGCCTAGATTTCTACAGATGAGCTGCTTAAATATTATTATTATTATTATTATTATTATTATTATTATTATTATTATTATTATTTCTGTTATAACGAATTCTGTAAAAGCTGAAAATGTATCTGTGGCATTACTCAAATAAAGATCCAATACTTTTTTTTTCTGACGGAAAGCGCTGAAACGGCGTTCCGGCATTTTTTTTTATTTTAGTTTTCAACATTGAACCGAGAAATATATTAATAATTGCGTATGTTTTTAACATAATTTTTCTTGAATTCCGCTTAGGCGTTGAAAATATTAAAGATGGAAGAAAACGAGGTTAAAAACGACAAATTTCCTATGCAATGGACGTTAATCATCTTCCCGTACGTTATAGGCCTAACAGAGTTCCGCCGCCTTTTTCTCCAGAAGAAAAGCACCATAAATATTATTTATGAGATATTCTCATATGCTTATAACATATAGTAACGGTATAACAATTAACTATCGGTATTAATTATCTGTTGCTCAAAAAATAGTTCTTTATTTGTCCTCTTAACATGAAATTCTGTTTTAATGCATTATTATTATTATTATTATTATTATTATTATTATTATTATTATTATTATTATTATTAGTGGAGGATTGACTGTTATTCTCAGCATATTTCATTCCGTTATCAGAGATACCGGTACTTGAACCTTACAGCATATTTTATTTATTCATCCTAACTCCATTAGTCTAATTTCTGCGTAGACCTTAACGTAATCAAACTCCTATCATTTCATATCGTGCTTATACATACATCGTCGTCGGACGTACTTGAGCCAGTGGATCTCGAATATGACAAAGTTTTGTAATTTCCTGACCAAAGGGGACGACAGATTTCGAATGTTATAGGTAGCCTATGTTTGAATTTGGTACGAATATCGGAACGACCAACGCACGAATGTTGATGACTCACCGAGCTGCATACCTAGGGATTCTCCCTGCTGCGACTTCCTGGGACCAGAAACCAAGGCACTTGGATCGTCCAGGAGGTCGCACATTCGCCTGAAACAAAATACAACACACACTTTATTAAATATTATCTCTAGTACACATTCACGACATTTTATTAAGCTAACACAGGGAAACAAATATTAAATTGGATAGGCGACATACAAACTGTTTCAATTTATAGATATAATTTCTTTTCTTTCATTTCTCAAGGATTTGATGGTTACTATCGTACTATCATAAAAAACGTTTTGTGATCTGCAACTGTGGCCGAGCGTTAGAGGTAAGCGTTCACTACATCGTCTCGCACTCATCGTACGAATCGCACGGATCGGAAAAAGACTATCTTTGCTGTAATTGTTATGTAACCGCGTTCACTACATCGTATCGCACGCATCGCCTCTCGGCAAATCCGTCCACGTTTCTCGGATGAGCAACTTTTCCGATGCGTGCGATCATGGCCTTCTCTAATAAATCAATTTTAATTGGTCAACTGTTATTATTATGTTGTGCCAGGTTTAGTGTCGCACCAAAATGGCAGACGGAAAACTTATTTCGGTTGTAGAAAATTGCGAAGAATTATATAATTTGAGGCGTTCCCATTACAGTAATCAAGTCATTTCTTACATATATATATATTATGTAACCAATATTTCTTTCGTTTCTTCCTTTTCAATTAAGACGCATGAAGCAATTACAAATTCTTATTCGCTAACAGTCATAATTAGACTTCGTTGAATTGCCACACGCAGCATGCAATCAGGTTGCCGATGTACGGTAGTATAGAGGAGGTGAGCGACCGCCCGGTCTCGTAGTATAAGCAGTTCATGTTAAGAGATGTGACCGGTCCAAATAGATAGAGCAACTACAGCTAATGTATACCTATGTAAGCACTTGTTTTTGCATTTCTGTGATTGGAATAGTCAAAGCTTAATTTTGTTCAGTGCAGACAAGAATTCAATCAAACATACTACAATGAAAGTGTTGCTGTTCCAAACAATTGCCCCTGGAATACCCTTACTCCCGCAGCCAGTGTTGACCCGTTGGGGAACGTGGTTGGATGCTGTTAATTATTATGCAGAATATTACGGAAAAATAATGGAGGTAATTAATTATGCATTGGATAGTACAGACAGTTCCGCTGTTGCAGCTGTAAAATCATTGCCTTCTGAACAACTATTGGAACATATTCTGTTCATTGATTCTAATTTTAAAATCGTGTCCGAAAGCATCACCCTGTTAGAATCGTCTAAACTACAACTCTCAGAAGCCCTTAATATAGTGTATAAAGTATCGCAAACCGTTATCCAAAATAACAATTCACTAATTTCAGAAAAATTGAAATGTTATTGCTAAAAATTCTGCCTATTCACAACTTTGTATTATAAATGATGTACTATCAGGTCACGGCAAGACGTCTGAAGTTGGTGTACTAAAAAGTAGTGACTGTCCATTCTTCAAATATGCACCTATTACATCGCGTGATGATGAACGTACATTTTCCCAATATAAAAACTGTTTGAGTGACCATCGGAGGAGGTTCACTTTGCAGTCGCTCAAAATGTACGTAACTCTTCACTGCAATGCACATATTCAAGGATGATGTGAGTATCTTACATTAAATTTTAAGAGTTATTATATCTCACTATAAAACAATTGTGTATTTACATGTTTAGACATTTCCTACTTCAATGATCATTCATTATATTTCTTGAATGCAGGATACAGGTTTTATTGTAACTGCAGTATACTGCTCAGAGTTTACATAGGAGGCATACTCCATCCGTTGCACGGCCCCTTCTCATACAGTCTATACTGCGTGCGCAGTAAACCTTACGATTCTCGTGGCAATTCCACGAAGTCTAGTCATAATTAATAGACCTAACCTCAACTCCTCTGTTTTCAGTAATGTCAATACCGTACGACGTCATGTTTTAAACAGCTGATAGGGGAATCCGATGAGGCGATGAGGTGGATCCGTTACAGTGAACGCACTGCACTTAAAATATCCGTTGTGTGCGATTAGTACGAGGAGTGCGATACGATGTAGTGAACGCTTACCTTAGGGTGCCTGTTTTCCATCCGGGCGGCCCGGTTTCGATCCCCAGCCTGGTCGTAATAGACTTTACAGTGAACAAGTACACTTTCAGAAGGGTTTTCTCGGGGCACTCTCGTTTTCCTCTTTCATTTCACCAATACTTTCCACAAACTCTTTGGTTCTGACTTATCCGTGGTGAGAAAGTTCGCTTACCCGATAAAAAAAATTGGAGGTCAGATATCTTTGGACGTCAGTGTACCTCGAAGAAAGACGTTTTCACGTCGAAACAGAAAGAGGTAGAGGGGCAGACGGAGGAACCGGAGCGAAAAAAATACTAGAAGAAAAAGGAGAGGATGATGGTGCGGAGCAAGCCCCTACAGTCTCGGCTGCGCGAAACGAGGAAACTGGGGCAAATTGAACGCTGCGCTTGCCGCCATATTGTTGGAGAGCAGACAAATAATAGCAGTGCGTAAATCACGCAATTTAACGCTGTGATGATCTAAAATTGACATATTATGGCCATTTTCGACGTTTAACGTAACATTAGGACGAAATAAACATATTCAAAGTTTCATTGATATGTGTTAGAACATTAAAGAAAAGAAAATACGTATGCAGCAATTTATAGAAAACATACTGATACATCCATAAATAGGCCTACACAATACACATTATAGATTGTATAATTTTACGATAATCAGCAAATTGTTAGGTTTCAGAGAATCTAAAATTATATTAACATATTAACTCTTAGATCACAAGACATAAATATATGCACCTTGATTACACAAGTTCTTGTTATAATCAAATTCCTAAGTGAAATAAATATGCGATAATCAGTATAGACTTGTTGTTAAGTTTTAGAGAATCAAAAATAAATTATATTACCGGTACTTTAGACCACAGGACATAGGTAATCTGGCAAAATATAATATGCGAAGGTAGCCAAATTACATTGAATTCATTCTTCAATTAATAAAAGGAATGCTATAAATTATAAAAAGTATCGGTACCTAATACATTGCAAACAATAGGTAACGTGAAGACCTAAAAACTAAACAATCACTTTATGCAATATAAAAAAACACATACTTTTTATGTGTGGATTTTTTACATATTGTATTTTTATTTTAAATAAATAAAATAGATATATTATCATTGCTTGCGGAGTGATGGTACATAATTTTTATGCACATATGCAATATCAATAAGATGCCATTCCTTGCTTTTGTTAATAAAATATATCCGGCAAAATGTAAAAGAGTTATTTATAGGTGAACTCTGAATCATAAATTCACAAAGGAGGCTTAGCTATTATAGCTATTTATTTATTTATTATCTATATATTTATTTATCCATATATGGATCTTGTATGAAAGTTTATTATCTTGCAGATAAATTCATTTACATAATAAAAACAAAAAGTTATCTTTCCACTAATGTTTTAACATCTGATGTGTAAGTCTAAATAATTCACTCAGTGGAATTTCTCTACAGTCTGATATACCTGTACTAACAATTAAGTATTCTTTATTGTCGTAAACTACTGATTGATTTTTAATGATATTGGTATTGTAACAACAGAGATAATATTATATCGTACCTTTTGCAAATAGCTTGGAAAATTAAACAGGGATGGTATTATCGCCGCGCTCTCATGGTTAACATTCGGCAGGTCTTTGAGCGGCCTCATGCTTTCGGCAGGTCTTTGAAATTTAATTGTATTATTGTTTTCAATTTCTTGTGTCGCCGCTCCAATCACTCGCCTCAATTTCAATAATGCAACCAATAAGCTGCTTCAATTATTATTAAATGACACTTACTTGTCTAATCCACGTAGACTAAACCCGAGGTTGCAATGTCTTGTGCTGAGGACGAACATTAAGGTATGTGATTAAAAATTATTATTAAAGAGTTTTTATGAAGAGTTAAGAAAGCCAACGTACTCGTATATGAAATAATAATAATAATAATAATAATAATAATAGACATTTAACAATATAACAAACTAGTGCTTATTCTTATCGAGAAAGTAGACGTGACAACGTGACGCTTAGAGTGAAACCTACAGAGCAACAATCGGTCGGCAAAATTATTTTTTTAAACCACACCGCACGTTATTGTATGATGCCGACATGTTAACCATGAGTCCGCGGCGATAATATATCATCTTTCAAAATTATATTGCCATTACTTTTACACTATTCACTAAAAACACCCGAGACAAAACGAAGGACAAGTATGACGATCGTGTTTACCGCTCTATTTCTACCAGTAGCATGGCGGCGTAAACATGCGCAGACTGGTTTCAATTTTGGACAGCACACCAGCGCTCTGTGTGAGTCTAGTATACTATTATAACGTCTTTGGTGCGGAGAAGGAATCAAAAACGAGATGTAGGTAGAGAGAAAAATGAGGTGAAAAGCAAGTAGGAGAAGGGAAGAATGAAATATGAAAACTGATGCACAAGATAGAGAGAAGGGATGGTACAGTTGTAGAGGAAATAGAGAAAGGTATGGAGAAGTATACTAATAAGAAAATAACAGGATTTGGAGAAAGTGAAGAATAAGAAGAGATGAGGAAGTAGAGGAAGGCAGAAGTACGAAGTTGTAGAAAGGAGGACATTAAGAACAGAAAACGTCTTAGTTGGAAATAAGATCTAAAGTAGAAGATTAAGAACTAATCTGAGAGGATAAAAAGAATGGAGTACTCCAAAGCAAATCGGTGCTTGAAATCGATGCGACGAATATGACGTCAAACTACACCTTCTACGCCCCATAATCCACTGCGAAATACCGCCAATTGCCAATATTAAATTGCTACTGTCGGTTTTGGTCATACGTAAAAGGATTAGAATGAATGTGGAGGTAACAGTACTAGAAGATTATTATATCAATGTATATTTCACTGTATATTTATTAAAAGTGTTATGGTTGTGACATGGACTGAACACTTCATTTCCACATTCTTTCTTTTATCAAGAAGGATGTTGGCAATTCCTTCATATGTTAAAGCATAGGGGGACATATCAACGGACATATTCTACAGTTGAGCCGAACAGAATATTAGCTTATTTATAAAAAAAATAACACCTGCTGAACTTGACTACACTTTTGAAATATTCACAACAACACGAAACAATTTATAATCGTAATAATACGAACAAAACAAATGATAAACACACCGGAAAAAAAGAGATGAACTGTGGGTAATTTGACGGCCATACTATTACACCTTTTTGGTTTCACCGTTTCAAGTTTATGGCCCGGGGTTGGAACTAATGAACGGGGAAGAAAAAGAGAAGATTGGAAAGAAGTCAATTAAAAGGACAGAAGGATGAAAATAAAGTAGACAGTTACGAGGAGATGATGTAGTTGTAAGATGAAGAAGAAGAAAAATAAGATATAGTTGGAATTCTGATTTATAGATACGGGATGTAAGAGCTGTATAGGTTAAGAAATCGCATTTTATAACACGAATTATGCAACGTAAACAATGGGTAATATTAAAAAACTGAGCACATACTTTTTACCTACTTTTTTGTAGCATATACTTTATTTCATAAGAATAAAAATACGTAAGTAGGTACTTATACACGTGGTACCTACCTCCTACACTAAGGAAAATACTAGGTTTTCACAAGTCCGTGAAACATTTTAGAAATTCACCTCAAATAAACTAAGCAATGAATACTACATTTTATTAGACAGTAATGTAGGTAAACTATTCAAGTTTTTTTACATATCTCACAAATGCTCAATGTGTCCACACTTGCTGGTACAGCAGACATCTACCCGATAATCCATTCTATCCCATACGCTTATTACGATCGATGAGTGCCACAGCCGCGGTGAGACGGTCGCGAAGTTCCTGAAGGTTAGAGGGACGTGAGGGTATAAAAACAATGTCCTTCACAACCCCATAAGAAAAAAGCCGCAAGATGTTAAATCTGGCGACCTGGGTGGCCACTGTATTAAGATGTCATATTCTTGTTCACAGCGTCCTATCCAACGTTGTGATAAATATTTGTTGAGATAGCCTTGTAGGTACGTCATTGTGGAAATGAGCCGGACAACCGTCTTGTTGAAAAATGTAATTATCACAGGCTTTTTCCTAACAAGACTTGGAGATTTTCTCGTTCTATCGGTATAAGAATTAAAATTACACGTTGTATATAAATTAAATACACTTCTATGATATAACAAAAGTAGTCACTAGCTCACGTATCTCTAGTACAAAAAAATAACAAGATACATTCTGAATTAATCAAACTAGAAACTTCTGCGGCGCTCACTCAAACAATCGCGACGACTGTGCTTTGATATTCCAGTTGGGAGTGTCCGCTCAGAGCTCGTTATGTCAAAGTCCAGCTATAGGACTTACTCTATACGAGTATATTGCTAACCTATTTGAATCGTGAACTGCAGAAACCGCACAAGTTACAATTTTTCTCAAATTCAGTTTTTCATAGGATTGTAATATTCATACATAGACGTTTCAAGTGGTGCAGAAATCCCACACTCCTATGCTCGGTGTACAAAAAGTGACAGTGAATTGCATGATCACAAGTCCAGGACATTTGGCATTTTTTTGAAACCAAAAAATGATCAGTTTATTTTCCTTTGTTTATGTTTATTGCTTTAAAATAATTTGAAGAATTAAATAACCAATCATATAATAATTTTTTATTTTTGTATGTTTGAGAACTTTTTTTTTTAATTTCTTGGCTTAAGTAGGCTATAGCCTTACATTTAAAATAGTTTAGAAAAAAATTTCCTTCTCCGTCTACTTTACCTGGAAATTGTTTTAAAGAGACTATTACACTTTTACTATGTCATAATACTTTTGACCAATAAAATGGTACGAAAGGACGTCTTTCAACCAATCATGGCTGCTTATCGTAAAATTTTATGGCTTTCCTAGCATCTGATTAATTTTATCGCTTCCGTAGCATTTGTTTCTTTTTATCACTACCTTAGCATTTGTTTCTTTGTTTGCCAACATTTCAAACTACAAATTCTTTACGGTAGTATGAAACGTTCTTTGCGATCGAAATTTGTTTCCCGCATAGATAGTTGACTGAAAATGTCGCCTCCGTTCAAACATTTTGGTGAAGGTAACATTAGTGAAACATAATTTTAGTTAGTCAATTAATATATATTTTATTGTATTAGAGTATTTTATTTCTTTTAATCTTTATATACTTTCTTCTGTTTTTAGCACCTCACTACCATTTGTTTCTTATTTTGCCAACATTTCAAACTGCAAATTCTTTACGGTATTATAAAACATGCTTTGCGATCGTCATGTGTTTACAGCATAGACAGTCAACTGAAAATGGCGACTCCGTTCAAAGGTTTTGGTAAGCTAACATTAGTGAAATAGAATTTCAATAAGTCAATTAATATTTTGTTGTATTAGAGTACTTTGTTTCTTCTAATCTTTATACCGTATATACTTTCTTCTAATCGTGTAATAGTCAATTAAATCCCACTTGAGTTTTGATTTTCTCTAGATAAATCAAAACCTCTCGTGAGATTACTGTTCATAAAATAATTGTTACAAGTCATGAATTGCATAAACCCCACATGTCCGGGCAATTCAGTTTTTTTTTTTTTTCCAGAAAATACTAAACAAAAACTTTCAAGTTCATGAGTGCCAAACACTACATATTATTATTATTATTATTATTATTATTATTATTATTATTATTATTATTACTATTATCATCATCATCATCATTATCATCATCAAATGCTCTTCGGATTAGGCCGTTGGGCCTGTTCCGTCTCCTGGATTCAGCTGGTCCCTCCAACGTTTCTTCGGTCTGCCGATGTTTCTCCTTCCTCTTGGTGTGTAGTTTAGGATATTTTGTGGTATTCTTTCTGGGGGCATTCTGATCACATGGTCGTACCAATTTCTTCTGTATGTATCTAAAATTGTAGTTATGTTTTGTATTTTTAATATGTTGTGAATGTCCTCGTTTCTTTGTTATTATTATTATTATTATTATTATTATTATTATTATTATTATTATTATTATTATTATTAAGCATTAATGAAAAAAATTGTAATTTGAAAATGCCAAACGCTTTTGAAGACAATCAATTTTTTGTGTCTCCTGAAAAATTTATTCAAATGGACATGTTTTTGCAATTCACGACTCATTTCAAGAGATTTGGTGAATTAAATTTGAGTGATAATTATGAAAAGTGAATTATTTGCTGGTTTCTACAATAAACCTACCTACTGTATATCTACGAAATATGCGCTTCGAAGCATCTACTTAATTTTATTATTTACCCTACAGGTAATGTACTTACAGGTCAGTCCCATGCTCGACTAGCAATTCTGCCACATCGCCTGTCCGGTCCATTACGGCACACACTTCCTCAAAACTACGATCTACCAGCGACACACCGTCCCACTCCAGCACCTGAAAGCGAACATTCCACACAATCCCTTACAAAGCAAATTAGAGGTGCAGCGTGAGACACACCCACGTGACTTAAGCCAGTGGTATGGCACAATGTGCTAATCTCAAATCTCTACATGGGCGAGAAGGCAGTAAATTTTGCCAGCAATCCTCTATCAGGGACAGGGTTCTATTCTACGGTCTTCCCAACTTTACTTTCGGCCCTGAGGAAGCCATGTTAATGAATTTTATAGGCTTTTAAAATCCATTGCCCGCCGATAATTTATTTTCTCTCCGGTCGGGAGGTAATTTGCTCATCCAGTATTCATAGGTAATTTTTTTTTTTCAAAACACTCATAAAGCACAGCATAACAAAAATTCGCATCTCAGGAACAAAATTATTGATTTGCCAATACACCCAAATTGAAAATAAAATCGAATGTTAGTACCGTGATTTTAAACTTTAAAGTTTGTTGACTGAAATGGTGTTCATGTTTCTATGTTAACCTTATTTCAACAAAGTTTAAACGATTTAAAAAGAGTCTATTTTTTTAAAGCTTATATTTTCTTACGTCTTTACAATCAATGCTGAAGTTATTGTAATCAAGTGATAACGTAAAATTATATAACAAGGAAATGACTTGTGCTCTGTATTCGACACTCAAATATTCTGAGATTTTTAACGGAAGAAAGAGTAGCCAAACGCAACTGTAAAAACTGACAGTTTGGCGTGAGAGGAAATATTTATTTTGTTTTACAATCTACTTTTTTAAACGATTCACATTGCTTTTATCTACTTCGGGGAGAGTCGGGTAGTATCGGACATCGGGTAATATCGGACAGTGAGTTTCTTTCATCTACCACACGATGATAGTACCTGATTGACATGGTTACGTTTCTGTGATGTCGCATAGAGAAACGTAACCATGTCATTCAGGTACTACCATATGGTGGTAGATGAAAGAAACGCACTGTCCGATATTACTCGATGTCCGATACTACCCGACTCTCCCCTATAATTCAATTTAGGCATTAATTTTTAGTAACTTGCTTTATTCATACGAATAAAACAAAAGTTATTCATTTATTTGTAGAAAGAAAAGTCTGAAGTTGAGATTTATAACGCCATAATTTTTATATATATGGAAATGATTAAAGAAAATAAACTATAGCATTATTATATAATTGAAATTGTTAAAGATTTCTCTCTCTCTCTCTCTCTCTCTCTCTGCATGAATTTACCCATAGATTTGACTTAAGGGCAAAAACAGTGTTTTCACAACACAATAAATTAACACAGAGAAAAGGGCAATAAGTAGGCCTATAAATATTGCTTTATGCAAGTAAGAACCGGTTCTATTTGTTTAAGATAAAAGCCAATGTTGCAGAAGTGATGAAATTTTATTTTTATAAATTTAAGATACCGGTATAGTAATTCACAATATTAAAAAATACGAAAGTTGTGGCCTTTCGGCGAAACCTTCTAGAAGATGAAAAACGCCGGAACAATTAGGATATATTCTAGTTATGTGTTGCGATTTTCTAACGTTTACAAAAATAGGCAAGTTAGGCCTACACAAAACACTTAAGAAATATTATTATACATGCGAACCTGTTAACCAGAGGCTTAACTACCATGCAAATAAGAAATACATAATTCTAAAAGCAATGCTTCCGTTGGTGGAAATTTTAATATAGAATTAAACAAATTTAAATCTTCATAATTATGTGTTTAAGACAGTTGCTATACCTGTTCTTTTTTTCTAAAGATGGGACACGACAGCAGCGCTGCGATCGAAAAAGCAACTGAATGTCACATAGCGTGGGAAACTTTGCTATGGTAACAACATGACTTCCAAAGTTATAGTTCCCACGTGTTGAGCATAGACTTACTAAATAACCACTAGACCGCTCACTGGCGCTAGTGTTATGTTCCCAAATTGAACAGTCTACGAGCGGCCATTTGCTTGGTAGAGCTGAATAAGTATGGTTCTTTCGTGTGCTGCTTTTTATTGCAGCAATGCACACGGATGTAACGGTAAAGAAGGAAGGAATGTTATATTTCACTGGTTAGTTAATCCTTAATTTCTACGACGATTTTTTCTCCATATTATGTTACAGAAGACAAACTATTGTACTTGCCATATGACTCTTTATGCTTCAAGTTTGCTCTGAGTAAAGATTCTCTTAACCGAAAGTGGATAGGTGCAATCCGCAGAGAGAATTTCTACCCTACATTGAATCACTCAGTGTGTTCAACTCATTTCTAAGATAGTAATTACCTTTCAATCTACGTTATTATACACTGTTATTGTCCTTACTCTATATCATTCATTTTCTTCAAACAGCTGTTGTTTCAATGCATACATGAATAATAAAATTATTTACCGAACTTAAACATACAGAAACTGCATAAATTATATGTATATATATATATATAACTGATTGAAAGTAATTCCTGTCTTAGTTACGGATTAATGAAACATTTTCTTATGCTATTGCTGCTGCTACTGCTATTAAGTTATTACTACTACTATTCCTGCTACTGCTGCTACTACTTTTTTGACTTCATACATCAGTTTAACCTACAGATTGAATTAAAAAGTTGACATATTAATTCTTTTATTAACCGTGGTTATGAATGTTCACATTCAGAGTTCCCATGAAAATGATGCAAGTCTGAACACAGTACCTATGTCTGACAGCCAGGGTTGTCGGGTATCCCAATTTAGGCGGGATTCTCCCAATTTCCTGGTTGAGTCCCGATTAAAGGAAGTCGGGATTGACAAAAATCCCGATTTTACAGATATTAGCCTTGAACATACTTAAACAAATTAGTCTGTATTTCCTATTATCCGATATTTTTATTTATATATTGACTCAAATGGTAACATTGTAAACACAGAGATAACCTGTGTAAGTCTATGAGGTAGCCCAGCTGATTGCCGTAAGGCAACTAAATTCGCAAAATAATATTTCTTCTAGTTCTACCGCATTGTTGATTATTCCGTTCCGGTCCCTAGTCGCTGTTCTCGCAATTTGTAAACTTTGTGTATCTCAAGTGCGTTGACTGGCAAGAAAGATAGGATTTTGATATCGTACTTTACACTAATAACAGAAACATACAATTTCTGCGTTTTATAGTTTAGTGAACTAGCCTATGTTTAAACATGGATTCATCGTCAGATAGTGAAAGTGTTGCAGTACCGGTTCCAAAATTAATTTATTAGCAAATTGTTAAAACGTAGGCTATTCGCGGTTAGTAAAGGAAAAACTTATTGTAGTGTTCACTGCACTGTGTGGTCCTTCGTATTTTAGTGTTTCTCACGGAGGCGAATAGACCTATTACATTAAAAAGCACGTGAACACTGCAGAAAACTGCTATAAATCTTATGATAGGCTAAACTGTTGACAAGTCTAATGTCTTAGGTTAGCTTCTGATATCCCGACTTCCCTCGCAGAAAACCTAGCAACTCTGCTGACAGTAGAGACACGGTATTAAAGGTATCGCAAAAAAAGTATTGTTCCTTTAAACAAAACCATTTAGCTTTCGGATACGCAATACGACACGTATTCAAATAGCGGTTTCGAAATCCCGCGCGTTTTCTACCTACAAATGGCGGCTTTCTGCTGCTTCAATTTGGGAACATATTTCTCAGTTCTCCGCTACGGCGTGGTAGGGGCTCGGTGTTGAGTGCTCAATAGCTCTCTTGGCGCCATTTGTTGTCCACACAATGTTAGCATTAATACGTTTTGTGTTTCATTCTCTGTCAATTTTTATACTGTTTTCTTTTTTGCTTTCGCGTAAATTGCCAATGAATGTTTTGTCAGCCATCTAACGAAAACTGTAGCTCGTATCAGCTGATCACCTGATAGTCCATATTGGAAACATAGCGTTGCAGTTCCAAGGTCGGCCGCTTAACTGTCATGACCCATCTTAAAAAAAAACGGGTATAAGTTCATATACAACATAATACGAAAACAGTGACCTTATAAATGAAAATGAATCACAATATCTTAACTCTAATTAGAAAAATACAGATAAAGAAAACAAAATAGTAAGAGCATATGAAAAGAAAACACGACTATGAAAATTCTAAACAAACTACTGTATATTAAAAACGAAGAATACTGTATAGAGATTTGAGTCTCTTCAGGTTAAAATGGAAAGATGACATTTTACTTCAAAATAATGTGAGTGTAACAAATATTACATATCTAGTACTAATACTGATAATGATGGTAATGGTGATGATGATAATAATAATAATAATAATAATAATAATAATAACAATAATAATATTGTTTAAGTTGACACTGTTGATGGTGGTGGCAATGAAAAAAAAAATATTATATCGCTGATGATGAAGACATTATTGATGAACTGCGATGCTCCTTATTTTGTTGATGGTCATTATAATGTTATTAATAATGACCTGTTGATAATGGTGTTGATAATATTGCTAATGACGATATTGTTGAACATCGTTGTTGATAATTGCATTAATATTATTGCAGATGATTAAGAGACGATTAGAACAACCAAAAATAAAAATAAAATAAATAAATAAATAAATAAATAAATAAATAAATAAATAAATAAATGAAATAAGATTATAATGGAAGTACACAATATCTTGTTATCTTAACTTAGAGATTAACGGTTATATGACTCAAAATACATGATTTTTAAAATGATAATGAAGATTTTTAAAATGTCGTAAAAAGTATGTCACTATTAAAAGATGCTACATATTCAGAGAAATATGGAAACATTCAACATTTGAAAATATTATTTCTTTATGAAACTCAGCATTAAGATTCACAAAAATGTAGTTTATTTTATTTTTTTTTCTCGCTGTTATTTATACTCGCTTTAACATCTTTGGTCATATCGCGAGTAAATCTTTTGGTTGAAATCTAAAGGCCTGTGTACTATTGTTGAGACTGGTTTTATTGTTGTGAACTAGATGGTGACTGTATTACTGATTTGTTATGAATATGATTTCGGTAATGAATGAGGCCGGTGATATTCAGGGATGTTGTGGCCCGAATTTCCTGGCATTTGCCTTACGGTTGAGGGAAAACCCTGAAAAACCTCAACCAGGAAATTCAACCCAACCGGGAATCGAACCCGGGCCCTCTGGGTAAGAGATCAGCATGCTGACCCCTACACCACAGAGGTGGTCGTAGTTTATTTTATTTAGTAGGACATTAATTTTTTTAATAATCTTATTTAGTTATATTAATTATACGTGGTGTCTTAGCAAGAATGTAAAATACTTCAGGATAATGTGGTTTGGATTAACCCATATCGCTTTAACCTGAAATACCTATGTCCTACGTCTAATGGTTGGGGACAAATACTGGAACGTCTTGCGATTCCGTGTACTATACTTGACGTGTTACGCTAGATCTTTTGCACACAGCAGTATCTGGGCACTGCAACACCTGCGCAAAACACACAACTGAATACACGTTCACTTGGCATTTAATTCGTGTATTAACATAGTGATTATGCAGACATGCCTTTTGTTTATAGATTTTATGATAGCAATGCATTGGCTGGATACAGAAGACGTTTTTCCAATCGAAGAAGCTATCAAGTGTTTCATTGAGGTCGGAAAGAGAACTGCACCTGGTATGAATTTACAATTCATGGAATCCATAAGAAGGGCAAGTAATTTGTCTTGTGTAATTCTTTTAATGCCTTACTGAGTTTGTACTTAATTATGAAATAAACTTATTGGAACAACACAAGAAGCAGAATTTTATTTTCAATAATGCATCATATCACAGTGTTTTAAAACGTAAAACTACGTTTACAATGCCTCCCTCCATTTAAAATTTCGCCAATCAATAACTTCCCAACTGTTACATTTCGGTCTATAGGAATATTAGGCTTTTTTTTTCTTTTTTTTTTTTTTGCAGATAAATGTTTTTCAGGTCTAGGGAATACATACATTTTTAATTTTTTAGCGCTAATGTATCCGAACTCTTAGTGATAATGTGCTGCTATTGATGCGCAGTTGCTGATAATAATGATCATTTTTTATTGATAAGGATATTATTATTATTATTATTATTATTATTATTATTATTATTATTATTATTATTATTATTATTATTAGGGCTAGGATTTTGATGACCTATAAATCATGAAAAAATGTCCTAAAAACAATGCATTTATGACCTAAAAATTTTCAAAAATGCCCTTAAAAATGCCCTTAAAATGCCCTAAAAATTGATCTTACATAATTGGCTTAATAGGAAAAGAGGTTTTGTACTACTTTATACTTAGACTAGTAAGTAAATTAGATTTTACATAATTTTTTCTAAGTAGTACACTTTAATTATTTTGTGCGAGATCGTGCGTATTTGCTTGTTTTCCGCACAGAACCAATACGCGGTAAGTGTGAAATACCACATTCAGTATTCCCAACGTAACACACATAACAATTTCCCTCTGCTTACCGCTTAAGCGCCACATTCATTTTACTGCTTTAGGCTTTTAACATATTATTTTTAGAGACGTTTAACATAGTAACAATTATAAATTGGAAACTTACCACTGCAATTTCACCTAAATTGCAATGTTAATTATTGTTTTCAAATATTTGCAAAAATTAAGTAAAGTCTACTACTCCACGAAACTTATTACATTCCTGATACAAGTAACATTAAGGAAGCCGTGAAAAAATCAACAAGATTCCAGATGCCGATGTTATTACTGCAATATGTTATATAAATAATATTGTTAAATTATTAAAATGAAAAAATAAATCATTACATAACCTTTCCGTTTGTTTTAAGTTCGCATTTATAGACTGGGAAAAAAAAAGACAGACGTATATCACGGCCTGCTGGAGTATAGTAAACAGAGAAAACATTTTATAGCAACAATGTTGAAGAAAGATATTTTGGTTTTCCGAAGTTGCCGTCATTAAACAGAAACCAAGATGGAGATTTCATTGCAACTAATTAGAAATTCGTCTTTCAGGTATGTAATAAACGATCTTCGCACAAAATAATGTACGATACACGAACGGTATGTTTGTTTTCATGTTCTCGGAAATTAAAAAAGCTCAACTACGTTTCGCTTTTTCAATCTTTTCCTCGAACATGAAAACGTCAACATACCGCTCTTGTAACGTATATTACTATTACCTGATGTAGTTTCCATGTATGATCGTTCACCTCTGCTTTGACATATGGACGTGAGATCAGCAGTCAGCTGGTCGGTCTTGGCTCTGCATGAGCTGTAGCGGCATGGATTTACTTTACTTTTAGTTTTCATGTAGTCTACCACAAGGCCACTCTTATTCGGAATTAGCAGGTAGACTATAAAGGAGTTTATATTCAAGGGGTGGTTGAACTGGTCCATTACATGGGGTGAACTACGTTAAAATGGCAATATTTGTGTAGAAAAACGATAAAAATGTTATGCAAAATAATGGATGTTAATGGACAAAATATGTAAAGAAAATATCAAAGGAAATAAACATTATTTCACATTAATAATGGGGATTTATGGCCAAAATTATACGAAAATGCCTAAAAATGACCTAATAAAACAAAAGATGCTCTTATGACTTGAAACAGGCAAAAAATGCAAAAAAAAAATGCCCTAACAAATATGTCTTAAAACACTCAGTTTATCACATAACATATAAATACTAAAGCAGCTATGTTTCTGGCTTACTAGAAAAAAGATGCAATTTCATCAAAATCCTAGCCCTAATTAGGCCTATTATTATTGTTGTTTTATAATCTGAATTTAGTTAGACACGTATAACATTAATTATTATGACTTGTGTGGAGTCAGTTTCACGTGTTGGTATCATGAATCCTGGTTTCACTCACCTTGTCTCCCTGCTGGAGGCCGCCCTTCTCCGCGGGACCACCAGGCACAGTCCACACGATGTAGGCAAACAAACGACCGTCGTTCCCCGTCTTGCCGCCCACAACCCGCATCCCGAAACCACGGGCTGCCACATCATCCACAGTTATACAAGGTACATCACACAGTTTCATTGTCACATACATGGTGGTAGTGGTACAGTAAAAGAATATACCCAAATTACATTCATTTACGCATAGCTGATTACTATGTATTTGCGCCATGCAGGTCAACGACAGCTCTGAAACTGCCAAGAGATTTTCATCTGAAAAATTTCGTCAAAAAACGTAAACAAAATCCATCCACTTACTATCGCTAAACTGGAGAATTAGGTACCGCAACTTTCAGATGCCGTTACGATGATTTCAAACACACAATGTTGCCAAAATATAGGCATAACGTTTACTTTTGATGTCGTTACCAAGAGAAATATCTCTCTCTCTCCCCCCCCCCCTCTCTTCTTCGATGTTTTCAACATTACGGAGAGGTAGCGTCACTATTAGCGACAAGGCGTCAGTGATAAGTAGAGCTATATAGGATTCTTATGTATTAGAAGCTAATATTTTTAGTCGGAATAGTTTATAAACCTCGTGATCAGAATATTGTACGAAATGGAACTATAAAAGTTGGAGATTTATCCTTCGAAGAGGTGGAAAAATTCAAATATCTTGGAGCAACAGTAACAAATGTAAATGACACTCGGAAGGAAATTAAACACAGAATAAATATGGGAAATGCCTGTTATTATTCGGTTGAGAAGCTTTTGTCATCTAGTCTGCTATCAAAAAATCTGAAAGTTAGAATTTATAAAACAGTTATATTACCGGTTGTTCTGTATGGCTGTGAAACTTGGACTCTCACTTTGAGAGAGGAACAGAGATTGAGGGTTTTTGAGAATAAGGTTCTTAGGAAAATATTTGGGGCTAAGAGGGATGAAGTTACAGGAGAATGGAGAAAGTTACACAACGCAGAGCTGCACGCATTATATCCTTCACCTGACATAATTAGGAACATTAAATCCAGACGTTTGAGATGGGCAGGGCATGTGGCACGTATGGGCGAATCCAGAAATGCATATAGAGTGTTAGTTGGGAGGCCAGAGGGGAAAAGATCTTTGGGGAGGCCGAGACGTAGATGGGAAGATAATATTAAAATGGATTTGAGCGAGGTGGGATATGATGGTAGAGACTGGATTAATCTTGCTCAGGATAGGGACCAATGGCGGGCTTATGTGAGGGCGGCAATGAACCTCCGGGTTCCTTAAAAGCCAATAAGTAAGTAAGCATAGTTTATAAATATGCAAGTCATGCCCCTCACTTCTTATACTTGTCATTCAGTACTTCTGCGCTAAGGGTCTTTAATTCTCTTAACCACCACTTACAAAACAGCGGGGGGTTTAAAAGCTGCATGGTCTAGTCCTTGTGACTTTTCTTGCATTTCGAGTCTTGTCAACCAGGCTTAAAACCTTCTTAACCGGCATCACAACGACTCAACTATACTCGGAGTCATTCTTAACTCATACTACAAAATAAATCCTAGCTCTAGTGATAAGGTTAGGTGGGGTTTGATGAGGAGTAGGTTATTTTACGACGCTTTATCAATATCTTAGGTTATTTAGCGTTTGAATGATATGAAGGTGACAATGCCGGTGAAATGAGTGCGGGATCCAGCACCGATAGTTACCCAGCATTTGATCATATTGGGTTGAGAAAACCCCCGGAAAAACCTCAGTCAAGTAACTTGCCCCGACCGGGAATCGAATCCGGGCCACCTAGTTTCACGGCCAGACGCGCTAACCTTTACTCCACCGGTGTGGACTTGATGAGGAGATATACAGGTGAACTGTAAGTAATGTCTTTAATTTTCAAAGGGTTATTCATTTCAAACAAAATAGTTTGGTGCAATTTTGCTCGTTTTTACTTCCTTTCCGAGAAAAAAAATATATATATGAAACATTTCATAGTGTAGTTTGGGAAAACTATTCAATTAATTCCCGATATGCTCAGCAAATTTTAGAGAAAAGTGTATTATGATGAAAATATTGAAAGAATTTCAGTTTTGTTCTTTAAATGTGCAGACATTCGATCCCAACAAATGTAACTTTTCGTTCTGCAAAGGAATTTTAAAACTTGACGCACTTTGACAACCCTGTGAAGGTTATTACCTGCTGGAGAAACGCAGTTCGCGTAATACGAGAGATGGATGAGACATGATATTTTCTTTACTTTAAGAGGGAACACTCGAGTATCTCTTTTTTCTACGTGACTAGCTGAACGAAGAGAGGTTATGAGTGGATCTTAGGATAATGCATAGTTCCCTGGGGTCCTGGATCGTACACACATTCGTACTAATTTTCTTCATCCTTTTCCTTCATTGAGATTCCATCTTTTACATATATAATACAATTAAAGTAATTAAGTCTATCAATACTTCAAACTCACTTTGAATGTAATAATTTTTGCAATTCATTTTAAATCTGTACGATTTTAACCTAAGAGCATTGAAAAACAAAGAAATGCAACTCCCAAAACATAACACCGCCCAAAGGCAAAAACAAATGCATATAGAACGGAGTAAGCGCAATCGTTTTTAAACGTTGACTATTATCTTTCCAGAGAAATGGATGATTTCCTTTAGCCATTTTGTAGAAACAGTGTACAGTTAAACTATAAAACGTCTTTGGTATCATCATAGACTTTACGCAGGTTAAATGAAGTGACAGCTAACCATGTTTAAGTAATCTGTGATTATGAATGGTGTACAGAAATTACATTTGTGCGAGATCGTGCGTATTTGCTTGGTTTCCGCACAAAATCAATCCGCGGAAAGTCTAAAATTCCACATTCAGTATTCCCAACGTAACACACAACAATTTCCCTCTTCTTACCGCTTAAGTGACATATTGATTTTACTGCTTTAGGCTTTTAACATATTATTTTTAGAGACGTTCAATATAGTAATAATTATAAATTGGAAACTTACCACTACAATTTCACCTAAATTGCACTGTTAATTATTGTTTTTAAATATTTGCAAAATTAAGTAAACTCTACAACTCCACTAAAGTTACTGCATTCGTGATGCAAGTAACATTAAGGAAGCCGTGAAAAAATCAACAAGATTCCAGACTCATCATAGACTAGGGGGGGGGGAAGACAGACGTATATCACGGCCTGCTGGAGTATAGTAAACACAGAAAACATTTTAAAGCAACAATGTTGAAGATAGATATTTTTGTTTTGCAAATTTGCCGTCATTGAACAGAAACCAAGATGGAGATTTCATTGCAACTAATTAGAAATTCCTCTTTCAGGTATGTAATAAACGATCTTCGCACTACGTTGAGCTTTTTCAAACTTTTCCTCGAACATGAAAACTTCAACATACCGCTCTTGTAACGCATATTACTATTTAACCACGTTACTGTTTAACCGTCGTTTCGTAACGTATGATTACTGCGTTCTTCACCGATGTTGATGCATTTCGCCATAAGTATTTAAAGTTTAATATTTCCAACTGATTCTATTCATTTAACTTTCACACATAACAACAGGTGTTGTTTAGAGACGAAGTAATAAAACGACCATGTAGCAATGATGAAATAAAAATCTGCTCTGCTTTAACTATAAATTTCACAGGATGTGTCCGTAATCGAACAATTGTCCCCTTCTGTGAGAAGCCGTCGAGTGTCTAAATTACTATTAGACTGAGTACATAAGGACGTAGATATACAGCTACTGCCAAGTTTACGTTTGTCTACTTACACCTAGAGCAATTTCAAGGTGGATGCAGAACATTCGCCAAAGTGGTTCACTCAACACATACACGGGCAATCCGCCATCTCCGTCTACAGTAATGTAGCATGGGGTCGCCACACCCTTCACCCTACCCCGACAGCCCTCGTCACACAGAGGAGACCTGTTGATTCCAGCCCGTGCTGACGTCATGAACACGCCAGTGGGGAGTCTTCCCTTTCAGACTCCTCAGAGTGCCATCAACAGAACCATCCATTTACTTCTTTTTTGTCGCTACATTCTGAGCAACAGGCAGTAAGATGAGGTTATAGCGAAATTAATATTAGACCAGTATACATTTGACTGTCCGGATGATCACAAAGACAATGGGACTGTTACAAGTGCAGTTATAGGATACGGATAGAGGGGTTTATCTGTGAGGAGTTGAGGAAAAGATAGGGTGACCAGACGTCCTCTTTTGTCCGAACATGTCGTCCTTTTTAGACCTTTGTCCGGGGTCCGGGCGGATTTTTAAAAATCAAGAAATATCCTCCTTTTCGTAACTTGTATACCTGGTATTTTGAAATTATCTGATTTGACGCCTTTTTGAAGTAATTTGCCTGTAGGTGGCAGCAGCATCGAAGGAATATACTCTTTGCCAACGATCATAATTCCCTTTGTTCCTTCTTGTTATGGTCGTTGCTCAGAGGTAAGTAGTAGAACGAGGCGCGATTGTAAATCTAAATAGATATTTTCTCCTCTCTTTAACAATTTTATTATAGTTCCCATGACTTCATATGTAGATAACTGTAAAATAATTACTATGAAGTTTTTCAGAATTATTTTGTAATACAATATATATTAACATGTGATATAAGCCTAAATCTGTATTGTAAATATTTTGTAATGAAATATATATTGACGTAATTTAAATTGTAATACAGGCCTAAACCTAAATCTAAGTACATATTTTCTGTCCTCTTTTTTCGAACAATGTTTTCATTTTTTAAGATTTGTGTCCTTTTTTTATCGATGTGAATCTGGGCACCCAAGGAAAAGACAAACAGGCTAAGTGACGTCTTTGAATGGGCAAAATTAAATAATGTAACCTTCTCTTCTCCGTTTCTTAATATGAAAACATTCTCCGGAAGTTTCGTCCAATGTGCCAAGAGAAATAATAAGAATTATCCAAATCTGTTAAATATCTTTTGAGATTACTTAATACAAACACACAAATACTCTGTCTTTACATATTAATGTTGAAAAACATATATGCGAATAGATTACAATGATATCCATATAGGCCTAACAATAGTGTTAATTGAACATCTTCCGTTTGTTGTGCAAGGCCGTCTTAAATAAACGCAGAGTCGTTTTCAATCCATTGTATTAACACGGTCTATCTAGTATATACAGTCACGAAGCTTGAGTTGTGAGGGTGCTAGGAACTAGGGCTGGGGACGGAGCGGTTCGGTTCGGAGCAGTTACTGTGATGTCATTACTCGCTTGAACCGAGTACAGTACCGAGTACAAATTAGAGGCGGCAGATTTAAAATTTAGATAGATTGAGTCGATTTTAGAACGTGCTTTGAAAGCGGAACCAAGCGTGTTTTAAAAGCGTTGTAGTAAAGCGCTTTCGCTTTGCCAATTGACGAGAGAAAAGTGATTCTCTTCATTGCAAAATGGCGGTTGCAAATTTCATTTGCGTGATTACAACTATTTGCGGAGTTATTTTGTATGAAAGGCCTATTTAACTTTCAGTGTTGTTATATATGACAGACGAAATAAAATTGATAAAATAATTTATAATACTAACAGCTAATAAATTAACATGTGATGTAAACGTTAAACGCTGCAGTTAAGTAAAAAAAAAAAAAAAAGATAGAAACAGGCTCCATGAAGCGCTGCCTAAAACACTTAAAAATAACACACAGAATTATTTACTATTACGGAAAGTGGATAAAATAATCAATAAAACGTGGAATCTTAAACTCAAGAACATAATGTTTATTTATTTTATAACATTACTAGCCTTCAATACAACCATGTTCTCTTTCGTGAAGAGTAATATTATTGATTAATTAAAGTAATCAGACAACATAATTCGTAGAAATAAATACAAATAAAATTGTGACTGATGAGGTCACCTAATTATGTCAGGTGAAGAATAAAATGCATGCAGTTCTGCGTTATGTAACCTTCTCCATTCTCCTGTAACTTCATCCCTCTTAGCCCCAAATATTTCCTAAGCATCTTATTCTCAAACACCTTTCACCTCTGTTACTCTCTCAAAGTGAGAGTCCAAGTTTCACAACCATATAGAAGAACCGGTAGGGCCTAATATAATTGTTTTACAAATTCTCACTTTCAGCTTTTCTGAGAGCAGATTGGATGATAAAAGCTTTTCAACCGAATAATAAAATGCATTTCCCATATTTATTCTGCGTTTAATTTCCTCCCGAGTGTCATTTATATTTGTTACTGTTGCTCCAAGACATTTGAATTTTTCCAGCTCTTCAAAGGATAAATTTCCAAATTTTATATTTCTATTTCGTACATTATTCTGATCCCGAGACATAATCATATACTTTGTCTTTTCGGGATTTACTTTCACACCTATCTCTTTACTTGCTTGAAGTAAAATTTTTTGTGTATTTTCTTCCAATATAGTCACGTCATCCGCATAAACAAGGAGCTGATGTAACCCGTTCAATTCCATGCTTCCTCTGTTATCATGAATTTTAATAATAATAATAATAATAATAATATTATTATTATTATTATTATTATTATTATTATTATTATTATTATTATTATTATTTACAGTAATATGTTCAGACTGTCAGTGTTTATTAGGTCCACTTGATAGGTCATATAATAGGATGAACTCCTCTTCAATGCTAGAAGCTTTTCAGCCCGCCTTGGGGATAAGGAAATAATTTGTCCTGCAGCAGAAAATATTTAAATACAACAGTACCTACGTTGTTGCCTGCTTGAATTAAGCAAAACACGTGAACTCTGTTTGAACGTTTGAACTGACCGGTAACGGCTACGGTTAACCGAGTAACTTCGGTGCTCCGCTGCCAAGCACAGAACCGAGTAACTCAGCAGTTCTACTCGCTTCGTCCCCAGCTCTACTAGGAACAATAGACTGTGCCGGTACTATTTCGCATTGTCTGTAATGAGGCGATATTAGCGATCCTAGTGGTTAGCAACTATCCATGGATGCATATTTACTACGTATTGAGCTTCGTAACTGTATATACTAGACTGATATAAAAAGAATTAGGGCTATTATTTTAAAACTCACATACAGTATATCGTTAAATATCAGTCCTATCAACATTTTGTATAGAATAAAACTTATCGGAATTTTTTTTGAAAGAATCTTTTGTGATGTAACATTTTTCTGAGAAAAATCAGTAATAAGCGATATATTTCGATTTCTTGATTTCAGGACCCCTTATAACTACCCTTTTAAAAAAAGTATTTTCAATGCCATATAGGCTAAATTTTAAGAGAGATCCAATGTAATTTACATACTGTAGCAATTTTCATAGGCGGTTTGGCTGTTGTCGCGTAAAAAGGTAACAAACAATTATAGACAGACAGACAGACAGACATACAAACAAAATTAAAAAATGCGATTTTTGGTTTCAGGAGAGTGAAGTAGGCTATATTTGTTTACACCGATTATTATTGCAAAAGTGAAAATTACCAGAAAACTTTAGGTTACAGTTTTATTATTAATATAGATAATAAGTTTGAAAGAAGAGACTAATTATTATTATGAACTCTCTTAGAGTGAGTTCTTCGCTGCATAAAATCCGACTGTACCACTCGATGACGATTGACCTTAGCTGTAATTCGGATTTGGGTTGCGGTATGAGGTTGATTGTGAATATATATTACAGGGCAGCGTGGAGTCCATGAGACATGTCTATTGCCTTTGACGGAGGTGGTGAGGTCGAATTCCCAGCGACGCCAAGCGTCTCTCGTAAGCCGATAGCGCGACGTGGGGGGGGAGGTGCCCTGGCCACAGGCATCGGATAGTTCCGATGGAAAGGCCGACGCTGAGAGATTCTTAGCGAGGAAATTGGAAAACAACGGAATTTCTTTCGCCTCCAGCGGCGAGACCGTCGTCGGTTGCTGTGGTGACGCCAAGCACCGTGACGTTTCTTTCTTCAATCCCACACGCCCGACGCCTCCCCTCCCCCAGTACACGGACGTGAGGTTCAGTCAGGAATGGGGAGAGTGAATTTTTTGGAGAGCGTAACGCAATATCAGCATCGTCATGGTTCTTCATTTCATCCCCCCCTCCGACGAGTGGCAGTGGTGACACCAATAACATCTTAATATAAAACAGCTCAAATGCTCTCGGTCTACGAGAACAAGCGATGAGGGGCGTGTGCTAATTCCCTTCTTCGCTTATAGTAGACTCTTCCATGTGGACTGAGGGTAGGGTTTCGTAAATATGAGCCTCTCTTTAAAGCAAATGATGCATTTTGAAAAACACTAAGAACGAGCATTTCAGGGAACTTAGAGTACAGTACGAAATGGAACTATAAAAGTTGGAGATTTATCCTTCGAAGAGGTGGAAAAATTCAAATATCTTGGAGCAACAGTAACAAATATAAATGACACTCGGGAGGAAATTAAACGCAGAATAAATATGGGAAATGCCTGTTATTATTCGGTTGAGAAGCTTATGTCATCTAGTCTGCTGTCAAAAAAAATCTGAAAGTTAGAATTTATAAAACAGTTATATTACCGGTTGTTCTGTATGGCTGTGAAACTTGGACTCTCACTTTGAGAGAGGAACAGAGATTGAGGGTTTTTGAGAATAAGGTTCTTAGGAAAATATTTGGGGCTAAGAGGGATGAAGTTACAGGAGAATGGAGAAAGTTACACAATGCAGAGCTGCACACATTGCATCCTTCACCTGACATAATTAGGAATATTAAATCCAGACGTTTGAGATGGGCAGGGCATATAGCACGTATGGGCGAATCCAGAAATGCATATAGAGTGTTAGTTGGGAGGCCAGAGGGGAAAAGACCTTTGGGGAGGCCGAGGCGTAGATGGGAGGATAATATTAAAATGGATTTGAGGGAGGTGGGATATGATGGTAGAGACTGGATTAATCTTGCTCAGGATAGGGACCAATGGCGGGCTTATGTGAGGGCGGCAATGAGCCTCCGGGTTCCTTAAAAGCCAGTAAGTAAGTAAGTAAGTAAGTAAGTAAGTAAGTAAGTAAGTGGCAAAAAAAACCGGACCAACCCTTGTAGCTGTTTTCAGAGCCTTGTTCACTCCAGAGCACGATAGACTGGTAACTAAGACTTTCGTGGTTCGAATCCTGTCTGGGAAGGAACGTTTTTTTGTTTTTTTTTGTTCCTTATCCAAATTTATCCCCAATACTTTTCGACTGCTGGTAAAATTTATGTTATGGGAATAATAAGTTAATTAAGTAGTAAAATATCGCTGCAATCGAAAAGTATTGGCAATAAATTTGAATAAGGAACAAAAAAAGTTTCCTTCCCAGGCAGGATTCGAATCACGAAGGTCTTAGTTACCAGTCTATCGTGCTCTGAGTTAACAAGGCTCTGAAATCAGCTACAAGGGTCGATCCGGTTTTTTTTTTGCCACTACTGTACATACTTTTATGTGATGTGAGCTTTCTTAAATATGAGACTCTCTTTAATGAAAATTATGACACTTCCCGACATTTAAATTACCAGAAAAACTTAATGCAGACTCTTCCATCTCTCTATCTTTAATAGAAATCATAAATTTTGAGGAACATTGCTGGATTCACATTACAGTGTAGTTTGACGTTTTTATTTTTGGAATTGAGTTTCTCTTTAATCCAAGAAAGCTTGTAGCAGGCTCTTTACAAGTTGCACGATAGATACTATAAATTGAAATTATTTTCAAACAAATGATACATTTCGACAATTACTGCAGGTTGCTCAATTCTGAAAATTATAGTAGTAGTATTAGTAGTATTTATTTATTTAACCTGGTAGAGATAAGACCATCAGGCCTTCTCTGCCCCTCTACCAGGGAAAACTATATTGGATCATCGAATACTGAAAAGACCCAAATCCACATTTTTTTTAGATTTTAACGTTTTGTTGCATATTATAGACCGTGATGTTACGCACTTATTCCTAATGAAAAAAGCACTACAAATCCACCCAAAAAGTTCGAGTTTCGTAATTTTGTCTATTATACTTCATGATGCTAGACACCTATTTCATATCTATTCCTGTATCAAAATAAACCAACTCCATATACGAGAATCGCGATTATAGATTGAATATACTAATATATAATATTTTGCGTTCAAAGATAGCGCCACAGATATCTTAATTCATTAATTGATGCAATATCAGAGACTTCTGGTATCGATTATGCAATCTATCAGAGGAAAATAAATAATAAAATAAAAATAAAACCTTCTGAAAATTTTTCTACCATGGAGTTGGATTCTTTCCATATTGGATGAATCAATTAATAGAATGATCTACAGAAAACTTTTCAATGTGGTATGAAGATTTCTGAAGTTTTAGTTTCTCATATATAAAATAATGAATTTTAAGATAAACATTTCTGGATATTAAAATTAGCAAAAAACTTATGATTTATAACCCAAATGGTGTTCTTTGAGTCTCTGCAAATTAGATGAAGAATTTTGTAAAACGTCGCGACAAGTATATTTCTGATTGATTAAATTAACATAATAAAATAAATAAACAAGTAGATAGACAGACAGACAGACAGACAGACAGACAGATAGATAGACAGACAGACAGACAGATAGACAGACAGATAGATAGATAGATAGATAGATAGATAGATAGATAGATAGATAGATAGATAGATAGATATAGATAGATACATAGATAGATAGATACATAGATAGATAGACAGACAGACAGACAGACAGACAGACAGACAGACAGACAGACAGACAGACAGACAGACAGACAGACAGATAGATAGATAGATAGATAGATAGATAGATAGATAGATAGATAGATAGATAGATAGATAGATAACTGAATAAATAAATTAATAGAAAAATAGATGGACAGACAGACAGACAGATCTATAGATAGATAGAGATTAAATAAGTAAATTAATAATAACGTGAACCGATGTTATTTAAATCAGATCTAAAGGCTTTCGATCATAACAGCTCAAGCGTGTTCATAAACTTGTGCACTGGCGTTCAAAGATACATACTAAATGATAGTGATCGATAAATTTGACCGTGTAAGTTGTGCCTTCTTTAATTATTACTTTTATGAATAGATGGCGGAGGTATCAGTCTGTGTAGCCCATAGTATATAAATGCATCGGAATTATAGAATACAAATTTCATCCTTCTCTAATTATTGGAAAAAAAAAAAAAAAAAACACTAGCTATAGCGGGAAACCGCTGGTACTGTCAGTTATGAGGATAATTTATACTTAATCTACATCATAATATTTCCCAATGCGTTTTTACCCGTTCCAATATTAGTGTCACCTATTGGGAACTAGCGGAACTATTTCAAAATTGGTCAATTTGACTTATCCAGTGATTAGAAAGTTCTGAGGATCAGAAAAAGTGGGGTAGATATCTTTGACCGTTAGTGTACATGAGACTAAATGAGGGAATTGTGAATTTCTCTGCACATAAACATGAAGACTAATTAATAAACAACAACAACAACGTTCCAACACCCTGTGGCGTTCATGTGTGAAATCTTCCGGTACATAGTTGCAGTTTTGAAACGGTTTATATACACTCTGGGCGGAACAAATTACGGCTCTCACTTCATGAGTGGATTTGATGTTGGTATAAAACATACGCTGTATTTGTAAACACTCCCAGATGAGTAGAAAAACCTGTCCGCGTCGTGTGGCTTTGTTTTGTTACATCCCACATCATTTAGCGAACTCCAGTGGATACAAAAAGCACTACAAGATGATGGAAGTGTGCCTTCACATACAGGTGTTCAGCATAAACATTTCCTTTTTCAGACTGTATATAAAAGCAGCTGCAATCGCTAAAATCTTCCTACATTTGCCTACACAGCCACTTTATCTTGGTGGAGATATCTAGAATGTACGAGTACGTAATAAATTTTATGCTATAAATATGGAGAAAAAATTTAACCAGACAAATAATTACATTTATTCATAATTTAGCTTTTAGAGTTGCTTTGACTGCGATGTCATATCGCGACCATCTGATTCAATAATACCACAGTCTAGTATATACACTCGCGAAGCTCAATACGTAGTAAATATGCAAACATTAGATAGTTGCTCACCACTAGGATCGCTAGTATCGCCTCATTACAGGCAATGCAAAATAGTACCGTCACAGTCTATTGTTTCTAGCACCCTCAAAACTCAAGCTTCGTGACTGTATATAGTAGTCTGTGATAATACATTGTGGATACATAGAATTCTATTTTGTTGCCATCTGTTGGCAATTGTGTACAACTATTGGCTCTTGTCCCCTGAATTAAAATTTGTAACGATATCAGCGGCTACTGAACACGCTCACCATTCAAGAAAAAATTATTAACGTCTTTTAGAGTAGACATAACGTAAGTTGGTATTATTACAAAAATATATTTCTCGACAAAAGACTCACTTTTCGTTTCTTTTCTCAATCCCACTATCAGGAACTGGAATGCTTTACCTGCAGACTTACTAAAGGCTTTACCAATAACCAAAAATGTATTTCAAAATAGGCTTAAGGACTTTACTAATAGACGGTAGTATATTATACACACTATTTAAAGGGTGTAATTTATATTTGTTATTGAAGTGTTGTATCAGTGAAGAAGTGTGTTGTGTCAGTGAAGTGTGAAGTGTGTTATGTCAGTGAAGTGTGAAGTGTGTTGTGTCAGTGAAGTGTGTTTCTGTCAGTGAAGCTTTATAGTTTATAGTGGCAGTGCAAAGTATTTGAACAGTGAAATGTTTTTGAAGTGTTAGTGAAATCAGGATAGAATCAGTGAAATGTGTCGTAGTTCCAGTGCAGTGAGTGAGATGTCAGTGAACTGAGTGTAGTGCTGAAAGGTACTTGTGCAGGTATCAACATATCATACTCGTGGGTTTTAGTTCGAACTTAGGGTTAAGATCAAATTAGATTTACTTTAAATGTTATTTTAAGTGATCATGCTTCATTTAATTTAGGATCCTCCCTGTTATTGTTATTATTATTATTATTAGGCTATTATTAATTTATTATTAATTGTATATTTTATTAATAATGTGTTTATTATTGTCATTATTAAGTGTAATGAGTTACCACTGCCACCGGGTATATACCCATTTGCAGTGTGAATAAATACATACACATACACATACACACTTCCCGTTTACACATTCTTTATATCAGAGACAAGGCTTTGCAACTCTAAACATTCTTCAAAACCGATACTTCTATTAAAATTAAAACGACATTATATAAAGTAAAATGGTATGAATTTCGTAATACGCATAGTTACCAAATTATAGCAGTTTACAATTACGGAATATTTCAGTGGGCACAGTGTATATTATTTCGATCGAAACTCGGATATGCATTTGTAGCCTAGAATTCTATTACAACTGATTCAATGTGTTTGGACATTTGAACGGAACGTGTAATACTTCCACGAAATGTTGAATTAACACTGCCATGTACAGTAGTGGCAAAAAAAAAAAAACGGAACGACTCTTGTAGCTGATTTCAGAGCCTTGTTCACTCCAGAGCACGATAGACTGGTAACTAAGACTTTCGTGGTTCGAATCCTGTCTGGAAAGAAACTTCTTTTGTTCCTTGTTCAAATTTATTCCCAATACTTTTCGATTGCTGGTAAAATTCATGTTCTGGGAATAATAAGTTAATTAAGTAGTAAAATATCGCTGCAATCGAAAAGTATTGGGAATAAATTTGAATAAGGAATAAAAAAAAAAGTGATCACCTGATGAGAATGGGCGAAGACAGATGGCCTAAACAAATTTACCAGTGGAAACCTCCAGGAAGAAGAGGACCAAAAAGAACTTGGGACAACGAAGTAATGGAGGTCATGCACAAGAGGGGGTTGAGGACTGAAGACACACAAGACAGAAGGCTTTGGAGGATTGGCACAGGAAGACGGCAGTAGCTGTAGAATCCTGAATATATATATATATATATATATATATATATATATATATATATATATATATATATATATATAACAAAAAAAGTTTCCTTCCCAGGCAGTATTCGAACCACGAAAGTCTTAGTTATCAGTCTATCGTGCTCTGGAGTGAACAAGGCTCTGAAATCAGGTACAAGGGTCGGTCCGGTTTTTTTGCCACTACTATACACGAAAATTTCTAACTCATTTCAAAATCTTATTCTGTTTGGGTATTCTTCCATATCTTGGAACTCGAAACGCAGTTAACAAAATTTCTGTATATCTACACAATGTTTCCGGTTTTAAAGAACGTCTCCACAGAATGTGTCCGTAATTTACTGAAAAATATGTCACGGCTCATCAAAAAGATGCATCATAACGAAAATAACATAATGGACAGTTTATAAAAAATGTAGTTAATCTATTCTTTGATTTTGGGATTTATTTACCCAGTCCCTCTGTGGATTCACACTTCCTCTATCGAAAGAAAATTTCTGTAGTTAATTCTGCTTGAAATTTGTTTTGGCAACAGGTAATAAATCTGCAATGAATCACGCTGGAACAGACAGTATGACACATGGGGCTGCAATATGACACTCCGATACAAGTACCTGTACTGGGGTTGTTTTATTTGTGCAGCTTATATAATCCACTTACAGAGCCTGGTTAATGACATTGGTGGTAATAAATAGGATGCATCACGAGTTGTGACTTTGTAGGGATTAATACTGAAGTCCCGTGATCAGTTAAATTGCACGTCATAGCACTCACGTCACATTAGGAGATTTTGACGGTTTGCTGTGCAGGTCTACAATAAATCGAAACAGCGAAACATAAAGCCAATGGATCACAAAATATAATTAAAATTAAGAGTAGTTATATTTGATGTAACAATAATGATAGCATTAAAGCAGAGTAGCACTGCAATAAACAACAGTAGCGCCACTAGTTATTCACATTAAATAAATTATCGTTACGAAAGTAACACATTTTTTCTAAATATACAGTATGTTCTAAGCATTTGGTATTAATTCGACTCCTTAATCAGGTTTTTTTACTAATGGCGAGTACTTGTTTGTCATTCACCTATATGAAGCTAGTTGTGCACACCAATTTACCGACAGAGTGCGCCATATGTGGCTGATTTACGCTCCATTCGCGATGAGATGTGGAGATTTGTTGGGATGCCACAGGGAAACCGGAGCTCCCAGAGAAAATCCATGTATTACCTTGATCACGGACTTGCAAACACAAATGATAAATTCGGGATACACTAAAGGTGGGGTGTGACAACATTTTGCCGTCACATTTCCGAACTGTAACAGCTCCAGAAATAATCGCTGTGACATAATATCGATTTTGTTATACAGAGTGCGTTAGAAAGAACGGATGGATTTCAAAGTATCGATACCCAGCGAGGGAAGGGATAGAGTGAAGGAGACCATGACTGTTGGTTCAGCGAGAGAATGCAGTTTCAGTTGAGAACATGGTGTTGGTCTGGTGTACAACGTGCTTTCATCGCAGAGACATTTTTGAAAAATGAAGAGTCTGTCATCGCCACTCAGGACTCATTTCGACATTGGACGTCACGCTAGGATTCCAACTCGGAATACAATTTTGCGGTGGGTGGCTTCATTTCGTACCACAGGTTCAACATTAAAGAAGAAATCACCTGGACGAACACGGAGCGCCTGTACACCTGCAAATGTGGAGACAGACAGTAGGTTGTCCGGCCGCCTCAACCATCAGCCCGCAAACATGCTATTGCACTGAGATTGTCAGAGGTTACGGTAAGATCTCGCGCCCTGAGAGTTCTTTCTTTGGGAGCATTTGAAGGTGCAAGTAACCACATACACAGGACGAACTGAAGACGGCGACTCGTGAAGAAATCGCGGCAATCCCACCAAGTATGACTGTGAAAGTGACGGCGAACTTCAGAAAACGCCTCGATGCCTGTATCGAAAGCCAAGGACATCATATGAATGATGATGTATACCATAAATAAACTGCATGTATTGGTGAATCTGTTGATAACAAATTTTGGATTTGATGAATCCTTACAATTTTCTTGCCCTGTGAAATCCATCCGTTCTTTCTGACGCACCCTATAGTTGATTTTTGTGTTCGGATGATTATTGATGATTATAAATGTTCCTCATCACGACTGATATTTATCCTCTGTAAATTGAATTTATATACCGGTGCCGTTTCTCATATCAACAATAGTGAGTAGCGCGACTAGTATACTAGAAACAAAACTGTTATCGTGATGTGTGGGTGCGTTTAATTGTCCAAGAAGAATATAGCGAGTGCATAGCTTCAATGTCAAAGAGTTACCGACGTTAACATCTAGAATGGAATAATAGTTAATTAGATCACAGTTATGTTGTCCTTCAAGTTTATCATCTGACTTGCTGTTGTCTGGACTCTGATGCTGTCATATAAGTATACGTACATAGTCAAGTCACATATTGGCCGGAGATTTCTTCGAGCTGTGATTTTGGAACTACAGCCACAGTCAGAACCAGTGACAAACCTATCACAGCGACAAAATCACAGCTTTGGGACACTGCCTTAATACAATTTTTCAGAATTTATAAATTAAACATTTGGTTTATGAAATATAACCTAAGATATGAAAACTCTTCTCTGCTATAGTTTAACCTCTTCAGTCCTGAATTTATATTAAACAAAAATAAAAAGAAAAAAAACTGGTCACATAATCATTCTGGGGATCCAAAATTCCCAAACCAAGTTTTCACAGAAAATAAAAATTTGGGGACAATTTTGACCCCTGAGGCCCAAAAATTTTAAATTTTATTTTTAATTCAGGTATAGAAATGTTTCAAAAATAATATTCTCCATTTCTATCACATTGAATTTTTCAAAATATTTAAAAGTATCGAAGACATTCCAAAAAATAAACAATGTACACTATAATGTACATCAGGCCTGAAGGGTTATGTGTCGTGAGAAAACTGCATCAGTAATGGTCTTAATCTAACTGGGTGAATTATTCATCGTCAAAGTGAATTCCTCTTGAAGAAATTTGTACGAAGCACAATTCAAAATATAATTTCACTCACTGATTTCGACTATACAACGTCGCAACACTACACTGAAGACGCACTGGCTGGCGGCAGCCCCAATCCTACAAAGTAGTGCATTGATTTGTGTAAACTGATGAAATATCACAAACATCAACTTTATTTATGAGACAACATAGGAACGTGCATAATACCGTATCAACAAGCAAAGCCCTCTTAAAACGTCCGTCACGGAATTTTGTTTCACAACGTTCAACACGTGCCCTACCTAAAGAACTTTCACTTCAAAATGTGACAAAAATAAAATACGAATGGTGGAAATACATAAAAAATTTTAAGAGAAAGAGGAGGAAAGAAGAGATCGGAGGAAAAGAAGAAATTGAAGGAAAGAGAAAATTAGACAAAAGAAAAAAGAAAGGAAACAAACAGAGAAATAATGACGAGCGAGAAATGAAGCTGAGAAACTAGGAAAATTTACAAACCAATGAAGTGCTGAGAAACGATAAAGTAATTACAAATAATAATACTGATTTAAATTATGTAATTTAATAATAAAGTTAGGTAATTTTGGTATATTCTTTCACTATGGACACAACACTGATGCCACACTGCAGTACAACATCACAAACTGAACATTATTCTGAAGTAGGAAAATTGTACCTATAATTTATTCTATGCTTAGAAACAATTAAAAATATTGTGAATCAAATACACATTACAATACTTTCGTCATGATTATGGGTTTTTTATCTGAGAAAACGTCTTCCAAGATATTAAATACTATTATCACCATTGGCTACTTCATAGTAGTCGTGTAATATTCAGTGAGGTAGGCGAGACCTCATATATAATGAATATGTGATGTATTAAATACTATAATGTTAATTACCTTCCTTTGCGCTCTGGAAAATGTTGGGAATACAAAGACAAATATTATGTAGTTTGTATGTGTCTTTTGTGTGTTTTAGTGACTAAGTCTGTATCTGTTATGTTGGTAATGACATACTTTACTTAGATTTTTACATTGGCTGAGCAAATTGTCATGCAGCCGATTCAAAGTATTTATTACGAAAATTCATTGGCTAAAGTTCAGTGTTCAATTTCACGAAATTAGTAGTCATAAATATTGAAGGGAATATTACGAGGCATATCATGAAGGGTATAAAATTGTTATTGTTGAATTTATACAAGAAATTTTACAAAAACTGTACAAGAACTTCTTACAAGCAAACATTCTCATGGGGACAAATAAAAGAGTCATTTTTTCCTTCCACTATGTTAATTAATGTCAAAAGAAGTGTTTATACAAATTTTGGTCACTCGAGCGCAATTACAAGGGCCGACCAGAAAAAAAAAGTTTCTCTGTGACCGTTTACAAAAGGAAAACACAATTTCATGGGGAGATTTATTGGAACAGATACAGCAATTGCTGAGCTGTTTTTCAACACATTCCCCACCGGAACTGAGACATTTGTTATATCAAGGAATCAACTTTTGTATCCCTGTGTCGTAGAAATCTGCCGCCTGGGATCGGAACCAATGTGTGACAGCCGTCTGCATCTCTCTGTTGATCCCATGGTATGACAAATATCTCAATTGTAGTGGGGGAATATGTTAAAAATAGCTCAATCGGACGGATTTAGGCAATAATAGACCAACCGACAATTTGAAAGAAATGAGATATTTGCACAAATCTGTTGATGGCAGGCTAATTTAACTCGGAAAATATCAACAATGCGATATCTGAATTTTGCTGCTATTTATAAGCAAAAATTCGTTTATTGCTTAAAATTCATTTATATATTTTTCTTTGAAATATTAATTCAACTGCCGGTCTCTTATTAAAAATTGGTTAGCTTTTTTTTTTGGTATTATTTGTGTTATTTTTTTTGTAATAGTATGAATGTTATAATACTTCATGCATAAAATGTTTTATAAAAAACAGATTTATTTCAATGGCGCTTGGTCTCTTATTACGTAACTCCTTCCAATTGTTGTATCTGGTCCAATAATTTTTTCCAATGAAATTGTGTTTTGTATCTGTAAACGGTCCCAGGGAAACTTATTTTTACGGCCCTCGTAATTGCGCTAGAGAGGTCAAAATTTGTATAAGCACTTATTTTGACATTATTAACATGGTGGAAGAAAAAAATAACTCTTTATCTGCCTACATGAGAATGTTTTCTTCTTAGCTAAATTGAATCTAAAATCCTATGTAAAATTACAAAGGTATGTACACACGAAACTTGAGAAACTAAAAGAAAGTTATAAGTGTGATGTTTCTTTGTTCTATACGACCAACCATAGCAACAATATTGTGACAGCAGAATGTTATCGTACTCACAGATGTCGTGTTTCCCAACAATATCCGTTGCGGCGAACAATTACATTTAATTAAAACAGATGACTAATTTTGTTAATTACTTTTAATGTATTCAATATTGTTCTAAAATATTACTTTAATTTTTGTTTGTTATGTATGAACCTCATCAGAGGAACACAACAAAGACTGATGATATAGTTAAGAATCCTAATAATTGGGAGGCATATTATTTGTAAAAGCTTTTCTAAAAATAAAGCAGTTACGTAGTTCTACTTATTCCATTCAAGCAACATACAGTGCATCATGTAGCTGATTTGTGGTTAAGCAAAAACAACATTTTTTAAAGCTGATAGCATGGTTATTGCTCCTTAATACTGATATACTATGATACATGAAGGCGGGAAATTATTTTCACAAACCAAAGTGGCACGGATTTGAGTTAATAATCTGTCTAAGAATACAATTTTCTATAATATTTTGGAGTGTTAAGTGTGGAATGTTAGCCTACTCATAACTTCTTAAATTTCTATTTTACAAAAAAAAAAAAAAAAAAAAAAAGAAAAAAGACTAACTTCATAATTTCTTTACTGTGCTAACATTAGGAAATTACCTGATGACTACAGTTTCGAAGTGATATGCTTCATTGTCTGAACCCTAGTGAAGGTCCCGCGCTACCTTTTAGTTTCCTGTTGTGAATTTAGTTGTAGTATTTATTTATTTAACCTGGTAGAGATAAGGCCATCAGGCCTTCTCTGCCCCTCTACCAGTGGATTACAACTATAATATGAACAATAAAATTACAATTAATATTAAATTTACAATTACAATTACAATAAAAATTAAAGTACGAAAAGATTACCTGATTAATGAAAGCTAGACATTTTATCATATAAGTTAAGAACAAAGAATATTTTTGTATTTACTGAATTACAAATTAAACCTAGAATAACAAAATTCTATATTGATGAAATTACCATATATTGAGATATTTTGTGATAGATTAAGATAACTATTTACAAGAAACCATGTCTGAACGAGTCTCAATTACTGACCAAGTGCCTAGTAAATTTGCGTTTGAATTCAATTTTATTTCGACAGTCCCTGATGCTAGCAGGTAACGAATTCCAGAGTCTTGGCAGGGCTATTGTGAAAGAGGATGAGTATGAGGAGGTGCGATGGGATGGTATTGTTAGTATTGTTTCATGGCGAGAGCGTGTGTTCAGATTGTGGTGGGAAGAAAGATAAGTGAAGCGAGACGACAGGTACGAAGGAATAGAGGAGTTCAAGATTTCGAAGAGAAGGAGAAGTGAATGTAAATTTCTTTTCTTATCTAGTTTAAACCAACCTATTGTTTCTATTGTTGTGGTGGGGTGTGTTCATGTTTGTGTCATCCCACCACAACAGGAAACCAGAAGGTAGAGCGGGATCTTCAGTAGGGTTCAGACAATGAAGAATATCACTTCGCAACTAGTCAGCCAGGTAATTTCCTAATGTTAATACAGTAAATACATTATAAAGTTAATCATTGATTATATAAATGTATATAGAACAATGAAGAAAAAAAGTTTTAGGCATATGCAAAAGCTGTTGAAGATAAACCATAAAATATAATACCAGAGTTAAAAAAGAAGTTAGATATTCAGACATACGAAGTGTGACAGTAAACTTTAGTTTTTTAAATGGCATCCTATTTTAAGATTTACATATTCCGAATCTCCGTTAAATTTTACATATGAATGCGTAGGAATTTTATCCATTCACCCTTTTCGTATCTTTGAACTATTTATTAAACTTGTATCATAAACTTTAAACTTGAGACAAACAAGTATGTAAAATCATGTTGAGTAAGCCATAAAACTAAACAAAACACTATCGCTAACCAAACTTTACAACAGATGCTCAAAATGAGAATCATTCACAGCGAAACAATGTCGCAGTTTATCACGAAAATAGCCCGTTTCCATTCTGACAGTTAGTGATAGTGTTTTATTTAGTTTTATGGTCTACTCAACATGATTTTACAAAATTTTTTTAAATTGATTATTTAACGACGCTGTGTCAAATATTAGGTTAGTTAGCGTCGATGAGATTGGTGATAGCGAGATGGTATTTTGGCGAGATGAGGCCGAGGATTCGCCATAGCTTACCTGGCATTCATCTTACGGTTGGGAAAAACCTCGGAAAAAACCCAACCAGTAATCAGCCCAAGCGGGGATCGAAGCCGCGCCCGAGCGCAACTTCAGACCGGCAGGCAAGCACCTGAACCGACAGAGCCACGCTGGTGGCGTTTACATACTTGTTTGTTTCAAGTTTGAAGTCCATAAAATAAGTTGAATAAATGGCTAAAAGATACGAAACGGGTGAGTGGGTAGAATTTTTATGCATTCATAAGTAAAATTTAATGAATATTCGGAATATGTAAATCTTAAAATAGGGTGCCGTTAAGAAATAAAGTTTACTGTCACACCCTGTAGGCTATGTCTGAATAATTTTTTCGAACACTGATATATTGTGGGGTTTATCTCCAACAGTTTTCCTATAAAACCTTTTGTTTGTAAAATTAAAACTTTAGACGTTATGAATAATATTCCATACTTAATTAACACTCTATATAATTAAAATTGAATGACTTTATAAGTGATGTGTTTATTTATAAATAAATGGAGTCATTTTGATAGCGTGTGTGATTAATGAAAGTTAAATACTGTGTGTCATTTTTAAGTGTGTTTCATATTCAAAATGGAGAGTTTAAAAACAAAATTTATATTGAAAATACTCACAGTACTGTCTATGTGATTTAAGGCTATTCCTAAATCCATTTTAACAATTCTATAATAGGTATCTCCTGATTTGTAGCGGCATAGTCCATATAGGTACTAAATGAACAATTTATATCCCGTCCGTAAAGTGACAGCTTTACCCATCGGCAACCGCGTTCCCACATGCAGGCTACGAAGACAGCGCTGTATCGGTTGTTCGACAAACCAGAAACTACTAATGTTGAATATTATTAATTATAAAATGGTAAAATATATATACCCACAAAACTGTTAGTCTAGTCTCGTCTTATGTTTCACGTACGACACGGGATCGCTTTCCGGGCGAGAGATAATTTGCTCACCAAGTGTTTCATTTTATGCTGATAAATGATAAGAAAAATTGTGGAATTACGCTAGAAAGAACTGCAAAATGATCACTTCGTTTATTGTATGTTTTCAATGTGAATAGGCATAAAAACTTGAAATATTTTCCGAACGAATTTGTTATATGCAATTAAATCCAAACAATTTAATTTAATTGTGGAAGACATTCGGCAGAATAATCACTATTTTGTTTAATTCATGTTGTCTTTGAACAAATTATACAGGGTGGCCAATATAAAGTGTTACAAGTTAATATCTCTTAAATGAATAGATAAAACCGAATGCTTTGTCTTCTAAATTTTATTGGAGGAAGAGGGATTCCAAACTATGATATGGGCAACATTTATCTGGGGCCCCTTTAGGTGGCGCCAGGGTGAATCTTCAGATTTTTAAATGAAACCATGGAATTTTTTTTAAATATTTTTATTCCCTTCAATAAACTAAGCAACTTTTATTGAAACATTTCTTTTAATAAATTATTGAGCAGTTACAGGATGTTTTCAATGAAGTAAATAGTAGTAGAAAATATTAAAAAATGAATTTATTTATTTTAGTAGGTTATTTTACGACGCTGTATCAACATCTAGGTTATTTAGCATCTGAATGATATGAAGGTGATAATGCCGGTGAAATGAATCCGGGGTCCAACACCGAAAGTTACCCAGCATTTGCTCATATTGGGTTGAGGGAAAACTCCGGAAAAAAAACCTCAACCAGGTAACTTGTTCCGACCGGGAATCGAACCCGGGCCACCTGGTTTCGCGGCCAGACGCGCTAACCGTTACTTCACAGGTGTGGACTTTAAAAAATGAATAATGAAATCAATAAATACCAAGGTAGTTACTTTTCATTATGTCATTAAGTGCTCAAAGTAGCCTCCATTAATATCTAAGCACTTGGTGATACCTGTGGAAAGGTTTTCTCTAACTTTTAACAACATACAGGGGCTAACAGCGCGACAACCTTCACTTATTCGACGTGTCATATCCTCTTTTGTTGTAAGTGGTGTAGACATGGCATTTTGTTTTACGTAACCCCCAAAAAATAATCCAATGGTGTTATATCAGGTGAGCGAGGTGGCCATGCAACAGGTCCAGCAGGTCCAATCCACCTGTCAACAAATTTCTCATTTAATAATTCACGTGTACATATTGCAAAATATGGTGGTGCGCCATCTTGCTGATATCACATTTCTCTTCTCGAATTCAAGGGAATGTTTTTTCAAGAGGGGAGGTAATTCATGGTTGAGAAAATGGCAATAACTGTGCCTTCAAAGAAGTACGGACCGATGACAAAGTTACCAAGAATTCCACACCAAACATTCAGTGACCAACGATGCTGAAAAGGCACAATTCTCATCCATTGGGGGTTTTTAGGTGCTCAATAATGCATATTATGCCTATTAACATGTCCAGTGTTTGAGAATATCGCTCCATCTGAAAATAATACGTTTGCCAAGAACGAACCATTCTCTGCAATAGCATTATACGCAGCCACTCACAAAAACAATATCGAAGCTGAAAATCTCTTTGTGCGAAGTCTTGATGTATACACATATGGTAAGGATGGTGGTAATGGTAATGCTTCAGTATCCGCTGCACTGAAGTGCGGCTAATCCCACTGGCTTTGGCCAATTAACGTTGACTTATCTGTGGATTTACTTCTACGGCGACAAGAATATCGATAGCATTTTCATCATTCACTTTTGATTTCACCTTCAAGCGATTCTTGTTCTTTACACTTCCATTGTTACGCGGCGTGTATCCAGTCGTTTGAATTTCATTATGAGACATTTACATCCCATATCTTTCATTGAACACTACTGCTGCAATTCTATAGTTTCTCCTGCATTCACCTAGCACTAACATCATATTTACTTCCACATTATAAACTGCCATATTTCTGAATCTAGAAGAGACACACTAAACAATCAACATGGCCAGCCACATATTTTGAGAGTTGACGTGGCTTTGAAATCACAATACTGAAATAAATGGAACTGAAAATATTGAGGAAAGATTTACTAAGCGTTAAGATGTTAATCAAGGTTATTTTGAGCAATTAATAAAATTATGTAAAGTTATAGCATGGTTTATTATTATTTATCTGTATCGGATGTTTCGTTTCAAACACTCAATAACATTTCAGAATTTCAGTATAGAAAAAAAGTTTTAAACAAAAATTGCTTAATTTGTTTATAACAATCAAAATATCTAAAAGTTATATCATCATTCCATTTAAAATTCTGAAGTTATTCCCCTTGAGCCCCATTTTGGGGCACGCTGAAATGTTGTCCGTGGAACTACAGTATCATGAAGGCTCTCTCCTCCGAAAACTGTAGGAAAAGTCAGCATTTCGTTATATTGATCCATTTAAGAGATATTAGCTTGTAACAGTTTGTGTGGGCCACCCTGTATACAGTATTTTTAAACGGTACATAGAGATATAAGGTATTAATCACAAAACCAGTCATTCAATTTTTATCTTAAAAAAATATGTTATTATATATTTAGACGTCATAAATGTTGAAAAAGTGTTATTTAGCTTTCCCGACACCATGTCATAGAATTGCTTAAAGTACTCCATTGCTGATCACCAATTCTCAAACCACAGTTTCGCAAATCACTGTTTTCAACGTAATTTAAATTTAAATTTTTATAATTGTTATAATTAAAGACATGGATAACTAACATTTGTACTTAAATTTCAATTACAGAGTAACTGAATTTAGATCCATGAAATAATTATTTCTACGCAATTTGTAAGGTTTGTTATGTCATGTCATTAAACCCAATTCAAAATTTTCAATTCTCCATAGCCTGAAATTCAATGCCACAACATAAAACGTTGCCAACGTATCTCGTTTAAGGCTATGTCAATGTAATTCACATCTAGCAGTTCTCTGCTATGTAATCCAATTTAATATTTAATTTCTCACAGGCCTGGATCCTCAATGACCTCTTCACAACAAGTCCATGTGATTAACATTTATATAAAAACAATGCATATCAAGCTTACACACACCAACAGCTTTGAACAGCAAATCCTAACCAAAGAGGTCACTAAGGAATTTTGACCGCATGTGACAATCTTAGAATGAGGAGATGTTCAATTTTTTTTAGATGTGAATTAGATCAACATGGTCAGAAAGAGATTCAGTAAGATCCCAATAATGTAACGGCATTGATTTTTCGAGAAATTTATTAAATGTAATATTGGGGAAATGCGGTCGAGGATTTGACCCAAACAGTTACTATTACTATACCTGGTAAGGTTTATCTTGTCTCAGTAGCAATACAACCAAGTCCCTTCAAATGAGGGTTGTAAATTTTCAGGATTCCTTTGAAAATCTTGTTACTGTGCAGGCTACCGGAACTCAGTTTCTTGAAAGACAAGCTCAGTGACGAAACTACACAGTACGAAGAGAGATATTTTGTTACTTTATTTTGCGCTACAGAATGTATCAACTACTGCCCGTGTCTCACTTCCTGAGCTCTTTCTTTGCGGGGCGAGACGCAGAGGGAGCAAGTGGGAGGTCCTGGGTACCGCATGTGCCTACTACCCTACGTTCAACACATCGGCCTTTTTAGGATTCCTTTCGTCATCTATGGAGCAAGATCAGCCAACTGCGGAATCCTTGTAATATTTTATTATTATTTAATAATTAACAGACAAGTGAAAGCTAGTATCTCAATAATTCTGTTCAGTGGGACGAATGAATTTGCTTTTTAAGCCTATAATCTGGTTTTATGGCGGAAAGTTGTAGTCTCATTTCTACTGTACGTTTGCATTTTGTCTTTTCGGTATTTTGTTTTAGTGAACTCGTACGCAGAGAATCCAGTGATGAAAGTGATAAGTATTATTTTCAGTTTTAGATGTTCATTAAACATATTATTATTACGCATATTACTGGAATATTATTATTATTGTTATTATTATTATTATTATTATTATTATTATCGGTGGTTTCATGTTATTATTGATTCATATTTGCGTAACATTTATATATTTTTATAGTAACCACTAAGTATAAAACAGACACTGCAGCAACCAGTCGGCTAAGGCACTTGTCTATCGATCCAGAGTTGCACTCGGGTGCGGGTTCGATTTCCCGCTTGGGCTCATTACCTGGTTGGATTTTTTCCGATGTTTCCCCAACCGTAAGGTGAATGTCAGGTAATCTATGGCGAATCCCCGGCTTCATCTCGCCAAATACCATTTCGCTATCCCATCGATGCAAAATAACTTAGTAGTTGATACAATGTTCTTAAAAGATCAAGTAAAAAGTATGAAATAAAATTTAAAATCATATAGAGCTCACGGAACTCCGGAACATACTTTGAGAAATGCTGCTCTATGGTAATTCAGCATTTGAACAAAGAGTAGCCGAGTGTGTACATACATTTTCGGAAATCGCTATCAGAGATAATAGCGATAGTGGCAACCACGATTAGAGTATCCAGTATTAAAAACAGTAAAGACTCCTGGAATGACATAGGAGAATGTTTTCAGAACATGTAATATGCTACTGTGCCGCCACACGTGAAGGTCCGAGTAGGCCTAAGAGGCGTGGTTATAACCACTAGGGAGCTCTCGGCTCAGTACGTGAGACACGGGCAGTAGTCCCTTCCGTCACTGGATGGATGGACGGCACCGCTCCACTCCCCCATCGCCATAACAACACAGACGAAGTAAGACATATCTCCTTTCTCTCTCTTTTCGCAGTGAGACAAGATACATCACACAGGCTTTATTAAGATAGAAATCGCATAGTAGAGTATGTTAGAATTTTATAATTCTTGCTTGCTAATTGCTTTGTTAAGTTTTATTTTACAAAAGATAAAAAAAAAAGAATTGAAATTTTTGGGATAATTTGTGGCTATTATTTGGAATAAAATAATACAAGAATATTTTGAATTCAGTAGTAACCGAAATTTAGCTTGAACAAAGTTGAAACACAGAAATGATGAGAATTCACTGAAGTTGGACCTGGTTACACATATTTCAGAACGACGCTGCGTTGAAAATCTGACACTTTGAAGTGGTTTGAGAGATGGTGTTCTCGTTTAAAGCGTAAGCTTACAAACTAAGCTAACTAACAACGTATTGTTGACAAAGCTATCTCGGCGTGATATGGGTAAACAAAGACAACATACCCAGCAACTGGTGAGGGGGGATGTACTCACTCCTGTGCGCCTTGTCCGACGGGTCCCGCCGCAGTACCACCCTCCTCTTGGAGCCGGGTCGCGTACCTGGCACAGACACTCTCTACAGTACATGTCATCCTCTTCACTAGTAGCCTATGTACTTACGTTATCCTTTATCACTTCAATTAATATCGCTTGTAAACCAAAAAGGCTATTCAAATACGATAAGAGAATGATATATGAGGAGGAACTATGTTCTGTTCCTAGAATCTGCAAAGAGACTAAGGCCCGTAACACACTTGAAGAGTTTTCGCTAGCGAGAAATGTGTTGCTAGAAAGAGGCGAAGAGCCTTCCTCCACACACTTGGCGAGTTCTCGCTATCACAGACCACACCTCGCTATGTTCATCTATGCACTGCCTTAATGCAGAAAGCATTTTTCTGATTATAGTAATCACTCGTTGGGGGAAATATTATAGGTTATGTATTTACGTATATTGTAGTACTTAAATATATAACCTGTAAGTATATTATCGTACTTTACAATTACGTACGAATGCTATGTTGAATCTGAGTATTCAGATGATGAGGAAATGGAGTTACATCAACATATTTTGTTAATGAAAAGAAAAAGTAGGCCTAAAATTAAAGCCAGAAATATCTGAAAATCACATGGTATCTTACGAAAATAAGGGCGAGTTTTGGACACTGGTTTCGATTTGAATGATGATACGTTTAGGCGTTATTTCAGGTTGAATGGACCTCAGTTTTTTTTGCCATTAGAGGATTCTTTGCTACGTTTTGATTAACATATAAACGGTTAAGACATGTAGATACATTATTTCAAATGTTTAATTAATACTATTAAATCTCATCAAAATAAAATATAACCCCATTTTTATTTTCAGATAATCTGATATTTGTCTCCAGATATCTTTTTTAAGTTTCGTGTTTTTATAGTTTTCATCCCGTGTATCATACAAATAGGCCTACGGGTGACATCATACAAGTTCGATAAGTTTCTGACTGCAATTATCAGCCATCTTTCCTCATTTTAAAATAAAAACAATACAATTCATTGACACCTGTGATATATTTTTCTACATTCAATCGTCATAAAGAGTATAAATGCCAAATATCTTTGATAAATGTGTCAAGAAAATTCGCTGAGCTACCGATTCCAGCGAGAAACTCGCGCGAGATTTTTGCCTCGAACGAGAATCTCTTCCAATGTATGGACGTCCATTTGAATCCATGTTATTAATCTTTGAATTTTCTCGCAACACATTTCTCGCTAGAGAAAACTCTTCAAGTGTGTTACGGGCCTAAACAAGACCTCCGCTCAAGTTTTATGTGGGAGGGCTAGGGCAATGACCGCTCTGGGGGAGGCATTACTTGAACGAAGCGAGCAAGAGCTTGCAAGGAGGGGATCATTTCTATCTGAACTCTACCCTAACTTAGGCTGACCAGACGTCCCCGATTTCCGGGGACAGTCCCCTGTTTTGAGTTGCTGTCCTCAGGGAGCAAATGTCCGCATTTTTGTCCCCGGAAATTAATTTCGTCCCCAGAAGTTTTGACACTGCTGCGATTCATACACATTTCTGAACAGTTCTCAGTATGAGACAAAGAACCAGCGAGTACAGTATGAGATATTCTGCACTCTTTGAGAAGAACACGGCATCTTTGTCTTCATTCGCGTGCTCGGAAGCGTTAGAACTGCTGCAGTGTCCAGTTTTTAAGTAGTTAGTAAAATTAGGAGTTTTGTGACAAACCAAAAGGTGAAAAGTAGTCTGATGTTTTTCAACATTTCAAAAAAATTTCATTCCATTTGAAAATTGTCTCAAAACAGTGTCATTAATCATGTGTCTTTCAGTCAGTAATTCATCATTTGAAAGACTTTTTTTTTCTACACAATTAATTCAATCTGGACTGATGAAAAGTCAAGAATAAAAATTGAAACAATTAAAGCTTTGTCACAAGTGAAAACAAACTTTCGTTTTTTATGTGAATAACTTAGCGTGAAGCTGTATGGGAATGAACAGATCCTTAAAAAGGTACATAACTACTTGTAGAATGTGTGTTAGAGTTCAGTGTGTACAATATTATGTGAAAAACTTCCATACATATGTCAGTACTGAAACTGAATTCTTAGTGGCTATAATTATGTATAGGAGTTACGTGTTTTTATGCATTTAATAAAAAAAAAATTAAGATGCTCTACAAATTTAGTGCGCAAAGTTCTATTATTGTATCTACTGTTACTTGTATTCCGTGCAACATTTCAACGGATATTGAGTAGATAAGCGTTTGTGCTTTTTTTCTTGAAATTGCCGATGTCTCCTGCTGGATCATAAAAAATCTGGTCAGCCTACTCTAACTTCTACCACGAGTATCTTACCCCTTAGCAGTCTCGAGCTGATGCTGCCCGCAATACACTCCGGTACAGATAGACTTCGCCCATTCACTCCACCTATACGCGCAAGTTATTTCACAGATTATAGAAACGGACCATAGTCAAAATGTAAATTGTCCAACACCGGACAAAATTGGGTTTGGAATGGTTTCCGATAAATGGCAGTGTTCTCTACACATCTGTACAACCGGAATTCTTCAAATAGCACCCTGTCCTATATATTTTACACAGTTATGTAAGAGCAACTAATCAAAACGTAAATTGGGAAAAGAGAGTATGTTTTAATCGCAGTAAAAATGTCCGAAAATGAGGACTCTGGGATTTAAATTCCGATGGAAGAAGTATTTAAATTCCGGCATCAGAAGTTGAAAAGTCACTGGCAGCACAATTCATACTACAGTAACCAGACAGACAACAAAACAAACATTAATCGCCAACAGTACATAAAATGAGCAAAAATTCGCATTTCCTTCCTAAAATAAGATTGTTACAATTGCATGAATTTATGAAATGTCCACAACACTGCATCATAACATAAACTGTTCAAGTTGAATAGCGTTATAACTTCTATAATTTTGATTTTTTTTTTTCACAATTAACTATTGTGAATGCTCACATTTAAATAACATTTATTTTAACATTATTTCCTTTCTCGTTCTCGTTGTCGTTTCCGTTCCAGGTTTATTGTGAAGCAGCCTTCACTAGTATTAGTCATTGCAATAAGGTTGTCAGACTTCCTAACGGCAGGAAATAACGATACGCGTTTATCTTTTTTATTCAATTTGCAAGAAAACCGCTCATTTCATTTAAAAACTGAAAAATGATAAATAATCAATCATCAGTTTACCTAATGGTTAGAGTAAAAATAAGAATCGTACGGTTAGAATTTATCGAGTAGACAGTGTTAACGTTTAGCCTAAAGATTTTTTTTTTCTGAGGAAAGTATTCATTTGGGATTGATAAGGTATTAGAATTTTGTTGTACTCTATCCAAGGAATAAGCTGTTAAAATCTGCACAGTTATATTACTTCCACCCTGCATAATGTAAGTATAATATTTAAGTTATGCAATTAATTTACTATTAATTACAATTAAAAGTTACATAATGATTAATATTTGAATTAACGGAGCAGGATGAAACCTCTACTTAAGTTAAATCAACTGTTGTGTAGTTGTTATTGTGGCAGCGTCTCAGCTCTCGCTACGGATATAGGACAAAGCTGAGAGGTGCAAGGTTACAACGGCCTGCGTATAAGTCAAAATGTTTAAAAATAATACGAAAATTTAGTTTTTCTGTTATACATGCACGTAATGAATTCTTAAACCCACGTATAGTCGGACCATCGGATCTGTGCCCCCGTAAGATATGCGAACTGAACCCTAATTCCTTCTCAGCCTCGGTAATTCATTTCCCTCCTTTCATTCCTATCTCTCTCTTTTCTATCTCTCTCCCTTTCTCTCCCCCACTGCTCACAATTTGAACCTTCTTCAGTTTATTTGCACTTGCAGTCCAGTGTTGTCAACTCAACATCAATACTGTAGCACGGAGTGGTGAAAAAAATATGATTAAGCAAGTAACAGCATTTTTCGATGAAGAAAAGACGAAAAGAGCAGCTGCGATCACAGATGAGGCTTATTTTATTTCAATTGATTACGTATTAAAATTACTTACTTAACTAATATTGATATAATACAACATTTTTATCTAATTTATAAAGGCGGGTCAGAGCGCCTAATAAAGAAAATCAGGCGAGAGGGAGTCTGTGCAGGAGATGAAAAGCTAGAATCACCAGGGAGGAACAGACCAAGGGAACCTTTAATTCTTGTAGATGATATGGACCGATATATTTTAAGAAGAAAGATACAAGAATTTTATACCATGCAGAAAGAAGTTCCGACTTTGAAGAAATTATTGAAGGTTGCGAGGAAAGCAATAAATTTCCAAGGTGAGAAAGAAACATTACGGATTAATGGAAGAGGAAGTAGCTAGATTTGTTATCAGCAGCAATAGTAGTGACTCAGATTCAGATATGTCCGGGATATGCCCACTGTAATTTCATGCATAATACAAGTCTTGGTCTTTTGTAAATATGTAAATTATTTTCATAAGAATAAATTAGAACTCCTGCACATTATCAGTATGTTATGTTATATAGTATGTAAATAAGATCGTAGTATGTATTAACTTCGCCATAGCCGGTCCTTAGCCCGGATGAGAAAGAAAGAGGGTACATGACTATGTGTTCATTCATTCCCACAATTTTATAATTTTGTTAGGCCTTCAAGATCACGTTCCAAACCTAACAAAATGAGATAATAAGGTGAAGAAAAAGTATTTATGACGAAAACATTTCTTTTTAGAAACGAAATAGATTCCCTTCACGTAAATTCCATTTAACCAACAAATAGCCACTGTAATCATATAATTATCTCCAATTAATCGTAGAAGTCAATCAGCCTCATTAGACCTATTTAAATTAAATTATGAATAAGTAATTGTAATTAACCTCACATTATTAATAAGCAATATTCAAGAGACATGACACTGTTTGGCGGAAGTTTGGCAACACCCCTATTCGGCAAGGTTCGTGGTCTGCAGTTTGACGTGGTGGGAGGAAAGCTGGTGGAATGGAGTGAGTAGAGGCGTTAACTTTTCCAAGAACGACGACATCGCTGAAGGGGCACAGATCCGATGGTCCGACTATATAACCAAAGTCACCGTTTCTGGCGTGTGAAATAAGTAGTGGGAATGTTGAGAGCGAGTATCTTATCTTTGTCATTGTGTGGGAGAGAAAGCTGACAACTATGATTGGCAGATTGCTGACGTGACTTCTATTTAGGAGGTGCCACCCTCTCTCAGCCGAAGTGGCAACAGATGCCACTGACTGGGAAAAATACTCAAGGACACGCTCCAGAAGCGCGAAGTGCGAGTATCTTACCTTTACCGCAGTCAGTGGACAATAAGACTGACAAAAAACACTCTGATTGGTAGATTGCTAACGTGACATGTTGGATGGTACCATTCTCAGCTACACTGACAACAAATGCTCACTGACTGGCTTTTTACTTGAAGACACACGCCAGAAACGTTGGCGCTGACAGTATTAATCTGAAAGAACTTAAGGAAGGTGACCAAAGTTTCGTCCACATTGTGACGAAGACTCCAGAATATCCAAGAATTGTGCAGTGTGCTCTGTACGTACTGAAGCTGGCGTCAGAGTCTACATCGTGTATGACGATCTTGATGGCCTCGCCGTCGGTGACCGACGCCTGTCGCCGTACAGTCTCGCCGCCGCACAGGTCTTCCATGGCACGAGGAGGCACTGCGGAGGGTCTGGCAGCCGGCACGCGGGCTTGGATGGCACTCAGGTCCGGTCTGTAACACAAATTTTATTGCCGCCTTCTTCAGTTTCAGTTTCTACCAGCTAAATGATTAGCGGCTTAAAGCTACGGATCTGTGAAATTTCTAACTTCTACATTTATGGAATATGTATGATAAGAACTTTCTTGTGTTAAATTTTAACGTACCTTGTTAACATGTTTCGACCTATTTTCGGTCATCTTCGGAACTGGTCGTTGTTGGTCTTGGCGCCTCTTGTTTCCTGTGTAGGTGCGTTCGTAGTGTAGAGTCGAAGAGTGTATGTGTTTTGAAATTGAGTTGTGTGTTGAGAATATCGTTGGGGTGTGTTTTCGTGTGACTGTATATTTCATATTGTTCTAGTGTGTTGAGTTTCTGGCTTTTTGGTTGGATGTGCAGTAGATGACCGAAAATAGGTCGAAACATGTTAACAAGGTACGTTAAAATTTAACACAAGAAAGTTCTTATCATACATATTCCGAAGTGATATAGTGTTAAAAGTTGTGTAATCAAGATGTATATTCTACATTTAGGGCCGATTTCACCAACGTGTTACTAATCCACAATTAACTAATTGTAATTTAACTTAAATATGAAACGATGAAAGAGTAATGGAACGGAGAAAAATTCTCTCCGGCGCCGGGGTTTGAACTCGGGTTTTCAGCTCTATGTGCTGATGCTATATCCACTAAGCCACACCGGATACCCACCCCGGCGTCGGACAGAACCGTCTCAGTTTAAGTTCCAACTCTTGGGTTCCCTCTAGTGGCCGCCCTCTGCAATACGTCATAGATGTCTATGAACGTAGGACTGAAGTCCACACATGTGCTGAGGTGCACCCGTTATGAGTGACTAGTTGGCCGGGATCCATTACTCTTTCATCGTATGATGACGCAGAATATCTGCATGGAAATATCATATGTACTTCATGTTGAAGATATACCGATAAGCTGTCACAATTTGACTATAATTATGTGTGTGTATTCCGCCTTTGCTTATCATACAAATGAATGAATTAATTAGTCATATTTTCTCATTAACGTTTTCGGTACGTAAATTGTACCATCTTCAGATGTTTGTATATGATGCTAATTGTTAAACCAAGCCTGTGGGTGCATGTATCTGGTCTTAAATGGTCAGTGTTTTTGTGCATGCTGTGCGATGTCGGTGAAGTGTTGTCATGATTACACAAATGATCACCTTAACTCTTATATACTATTTGCTGGTACAACACTTTATCAAACTTAAATTAAAATGTTTCAGTCATTATTTAAAAAACACTATTTTAAAAACACTGTTTAAAAACACTGTTTAAAACTATTTAAAAGCACATAGTTTTTACATCACTTTAACTATGTGAAGTATGTGATCACTTATTGTGTGGTGTGGTTAACTTCACATAGTTAAAGTGATGTAAAAACTATGTGCTTTTAAATAGTTTTAAACAGTGTTTTTAAACAGTGTTTTTAAAATAGTGTTTTTTAAATAATGACTGAAACATTTTAATTTAAGTTTGATAAAGTGTTGTACCAGCAAATAGTATATAAGAGTTAAGGTGATCATTTGTGTAATCATGACAACACTTCACCGACATCACACAGCATGCACAAAAACACTGACCATTTAAGACCAGATACATGCACCCACAGGCTTGGTTTAACAATTAGCATCATATACAAACATCTGAAGATGGTACAATTTACGTACCGAAAACGTTAATGAGAAAATATGACTAATTAATTCATTCATTTGTATGATAAGCAAAGGCGGAATACACACACATAATTATAGTCATATGTACTTCGTTACATTAAAATAATATATATTAAATACGAAAGTTATGTCGTGTTAAATTCGTTTGCATTTCATCAAACTAATACGCATTTACAGAGTGATCCGATTGGGTATGGATAAGATAAAAACATTGTAAAACATTTACTACTGAATTTTATTTGTTGAAACTTTGTGCATACAACACTGAAAGATGGGAGATTCCTCAGAGATCAACACGACCCTGCGCACCCTGCACAAATCATAACGGTGATGCAGTTCAGCCATGTCCGTTGTAACATAAGAGGGGTGATTTGTTGAAAAGCGTCAGTAATTTTTACTCTCAGATCATCAATGTTCCTGGGTTTCTGTGAATAGACAATATCTTTAACAAAACCCCACACGAAGAAGTCAGGAGGACTTAGATCTGGGGAGTTTGGGGGCCAAGCCAAGAGATAGCTGCTTCTCGTACTGAGATTCGCATGCGACCTCCTGCATGTTTTTTTTTAACACAGAACCTGTTTCTACAAATGTTCGATACCACAACATTATAGAATCGTATTTAGGTACATTACGCACACCATACTCACGTCGAAATCCTCTTTGAACTCTTTTAACATTCTCAAATTTACCATAATAAAGAACACATTGTGTCCGCTGTTGATTTGTAGTAGCCATTTTAATCATCTACGATTTTCATTTGTCCTTTCAGATTATGCATTGTTGATTGTCATATATGGAAACTCCCATCTTTTAATCATAATGCAAGCAAGAAATTTTTTCTACTAGGCCTATCATCAGGGGCGGATGCAAGGGGGGGGATTAAGGAGATGTATCCCGTCCCGAAATTTTGAGAAAAATATGAAACAAGAAACAAAAATAATATTAATTTTAATTTGTGAATGTACATAGGAATTAGAGAGTTTTCCACGTAAATTCTCTTTGCTAAAATGTTAAATTCCAAGAACTGCAGGAAGACAAACACAGAGTTCTTACTTCAAGACAGAGAGTCATGAAGAGTATTTTAGGCTTGTAATTTTCCTTCTCTTCTTAGACTATTTCATTAGTCAGCTCAAGGACAGGTTTTTAAATCATAAGGGAATCCTAAAGTCCATACAAACTTTTCTGCCTAAAAACATAGTGCGAGCATCAGATGAAGATTTAGAAACTGCTGTTCAGGCTGTAGTAAATCAGTGGCCCAATGATGTTGATGCATCACCAGAGTCTTTCTTCAATGAATTGAAGATGTGGAGAAGAAATTTCCTTGATCAGAAAAATCCTCACCTAATACCTACTGTTTTTATATCATCTTAGAACAGGTGCAATGAAATTATTTTTCCCTGCAGTCGCAAGGCGCTGAAACTTTTCTGCACGTTGCCTGTAACTACAGCAACACCAGAACGGTCGTTCTCAACATTGCGGTACTTGAAGACTTACTTGAGGAGCACGATGGGAGCAGACAGATTAAACGGACTGACCTTGATGTATATACATAAAAATGTAGAAGTAAAAGCTCATGAAGTACTGGATGAAATGTCTAAGAAGCCTCGTCGCCTTCTTCTGTAAATGTCATTCTGTCATTGTTTTTGTATTGCAGTCATTGTAAATGTTAAAATTAAAAAATTATGGTTTATTTAACAATGCTCGGAATTTGCCGAGGTTATATCAGCGTCGCCGGTGTGCCGGAATTTTTTCCCCTCAGGACTTCTTTTACATGCCAGTAAATCGACTGATATGAGGCTTGTCGCATTTAAACACAATTAAATGCCATCGAGCTGGGTTGGGGTAGAACCCGTAACTTCGAGCACAGAAGGCTATACCGACTACGCTACTCAGGCCAATTTGTAAATGTTTGTGATTCAGAAACAAATTGTGAGTATATAAACTCATTTCTCATTACTCCATTTTTACTATCTCCTCAAATCCCTCCCCGAAAAAAAATCCTGCGTCCGCCCCTGTCTATCATAATAGCTTTATAATAATAAATTAATATTTTCCATGCCCAAACGGATCAGACTGTAAAGTCAATTTAATTCCCAATTAAGTCATCACGGCCTTCGGAATCATAGTAAAATCGTAATTTCGAAGGCCTATGTGCAAAGTATAAAATTTTTCAGTAGGAAGAGAAAACACATTTATTCATCCTATGGCAGCCGTACATAGGAGACTGTGAATTCACACATTTTCGAAACAAAGAAATATAATTATATATAGGATATTTTATTATTTGCTGTATCACTATTTAAGTTATTTAGTAGAGCAAAAATCTCAAAATTGATAAATATGTCACATAGGAGTTATTACAGGAACAACGACGATATGATAAATACTATCGATATCCTTTCTTTCTATACAAGTCTACCACACACATTTTTCTCTAACATAACAGCGCGAAATATGAACTGATTGAAAGGTAAAATTAGTTAGAATGAAGAAGAAAGTCTGTCATGATAGCCGAGTGTCAGTTTGAAGGGCTGCAGGTCCACGCAAGCGCTGGTCCTTTTAAATTCGCCCTGAGGGGTTTTAAATTGTCATAGAGCCAAAATAAGCACATATTTAGAAAACTGAAACATTGTATTATTTTTTAGACTTAAAAACAAAATTTCCATTTTTTAATTTTTTTTTGTTATTTTCACCGATCCGTAGCCTTAAATAAGAATGAAACATACATTGTTTTTCATCATAATAAAATGCCGCAGAAAAGATGGCCAAAAAGGTGGTTAATGGTCACCATCGGGACGTAAAAAGAGGGATGTCCACGACTGGTTTGGAGAGGAAGTTTGGGAGAAATGATGAGATCCAGAGGACTGCATGAGGATTTATTGGAAGATCGCAAGAATTGGAGACTGGGTTCACAAGCAACCGCTAGGAAGTGGAGAAACCTTATGTATTTTATTCCTCTTCCTCCTACTATCACTCCTCCTATGTTCTGAAAACAGTTCATTAAATCCTCCAAGAATATGTTGAACAGTATAGGTAATAAAAGGCATCTTTGTAGTACTCTTCTCCCTATTTCACTTCCCTCTGATATTTCTTCTCCTATCTTAACTTTGACTCGTTTTTTGGTATAAACAATACTGAACAGCCAATAATAATATAAAAAACAGGGGAAATTGACTAAAAACAATATTACGATTGTACTAAAAGTTAAAAAGGGTTCCGCGGTGGGGAAAGTTTGAGAAATACAGCTCCATAGCTATTTAGTATTTTATCGGTTTCTCTTTTTAAATATTGATATTACTAACAGGTTAATTACAATTCTAATCGTTCCTGGTAGGTGGATTTGTAAGTGCGGAAACACTCTTCTGGGACACAAAGAAAGAGCGATTCTTAAAGACAGAAATTAAGAAATTACAGCACTAAACAATTCATAATTGCTATGTAAACTACTATTCTGATAAAAGTTTATATGGCTTCTCAAAAATTCCCATCGTGTGGGATGTTTATGTTGAGATTGGCTTCGTCGCTACCTGCGTAACTCAATAAATAGTTTAATAATAATGTGGCCACGACGTGCAAACTGCGTCAACTCCTCGTACATTCTAATTATTTGAAACTCCGTCCCATCGCCTTGTTGAATATTCATATTTGAATCTTGCTTCAGATTACTGCAACACTGAACTAGGACAATCGTTTCGGTCTAAGAACATTTTCTCTGCCACTTTGAATACGTGTAACTCAGTTAATATAAAACAATAAATTATACTTTGTTTAATATATTCTACTTTCAAGTGAAATGTTAGTCAAAGCATCATAACTTTGGAATTCGGAGTTAAATGTCGGCTAGTTGAATACTGTTGATTTTATTGGAAGCAACAGTAGGACTAAATGACGTACCATTTTGTCTCATCTTAAGATAAGATAAAGATATTGAATTAATCTACTATTGAATTAATCTACTTCATATGAATTGTACAATTTTGTATAGCTTAACGAAAATAAGTTTGTAAATTGAACTAATTTGATTTTATATATTTGTATAGTTTGGTTGATGAATTGTATATGCTTTTAAAATGAATACTAGTCTATATTAGCTCTACTGATGAATTGTATATGCTGTAAATTGAATGGTAGTCTGTATAGATCAATTAATGAATTGTATATGCTGTAAATTGTATAGTAGTCTGTATAGCTCAACTGATGAATTGTTTATGATTATAAATTGAATTAATCTACTTGATATTAATTGCACAAATTTGTATAGCTTAATGAAAGTATGGTTCTAATTGAATTAATCTCCTTACTTTTTATTGTATATGTTTGTATAGTTTTGGCCGATGAATTGTATATGCTTTAAATTGAATAGTAATCTGTATAGCTCTATTGATAAATTGCTTGTGTTTGTAATTTGATGTAGTTTGTATGATATGTATTATCAATTACTGTATATCACAACTGATTGAATTGTTTATGCCTTAAATTTAATTAACGTACTTGTTTTGTATTATACAAATAGCTCAACTGATGAATGACCGTTTGCGTTTGTATTGGCTATGTATTGTATATTTTTAGTAGAGACATCGATGTAGCTCAGTCGGCAGACTCGCTGGTCTGCCGAACCGGAGCTGCGTTCGGGCTTGGGTTGGATCCCCCTTTGGTCTCATTGAATGGTTCCTTCCGAGGTTTTCCCCAGCCGTGGGACTAAAGCCGGATGGTCTATGGCGAGTCCTCGGCATCACTTCATTTCACCCCTTTGATTTGATTACCTGGTTGGGATTTTCCGAGGTTTTCCCCAACCAAAAGGCAAATGCCGGGTAATGTTTTGGTGAATCCTCAGACCTCACCTCATCTCACTACATCTCGCCAAAATATTGTAAAAAATTGCACAAATTGTAAAAATTGTAGAAAATTACTAAATTGTAAAATTATAAAAATTGTAAAATATTGCAAAAATTTGTAAACATTTTAATTCTAATATTGTAAAATTTTGACTTGTTCCACATCTTAAAGCTTCATTACTCATGTAAGATCTATGGAATATAATAAATGAATGAATGAATGAATAAATGAATGAAAACATATTGTCGCGATGCAAATACGAGGATCATACTGAAAGTCATGAGCAACTCATTGTTATAAATCTTAATTTTTATTTTTTAGAGAAACCAGGTACATAATCTTAATATACAGGCTTTTCTGTCACTTTTCAACATAGTCTCAATTTCTTTGCACACATTTTTCCCGCCGTTCTGTAAGTTTGAAAATTCTCTTGCTGTAGAAGTCCGTTTCATCTTCCCGAAGACACTGACGCACTGCTTTCTGGATGTCCTCCAGCGTCTCGTAGCGTTGACCTCGCAGCTGCTCCTTTACAGAACCGAAAAGATGGTAATCGGAGGGTGCCCAAGTCGGGACTGTAGGGAAATTTCGGAAGTGTTTCCCACCAAAATGTTCTGATTTTCTTCACGGTGACACGATCAGTGTAAGGCCACACGCGTTATCTGTTGCAGGATGATCTTCTTTCCAGAGCGTTTCTCGCGCAATGCACGACGGAGCTTCAAAGCTGTCTGAATACAGCGGACAGCATTTATGGTCTGTCCAGGTTCAAGAAATTCAACCAAAATGCATCCCAGAACTTGTTGCGTTCCGTGGAGGCAGTCCGAAGGCGACCGCTATGAGGCTCATTTTGGATGCTCGTGTTCCCATCTTCGAAGTATTTCACCCATCTCCTAACGTCACTGTATGTCACCAGTTAGGAGTAAAATTTACATTGGAACCCATACGTTAGAACAGGTAAACTCATTTAAATATTTAGGTTATAATTTGACATATTTATCTGTTACTGATATATCTAAAAATATTCAACATTTTAATGGAGCCTTAAGAACCATCAACCAGGTTTTCACAACCACGAAAACCCAAAAACATACAAAGTTCTAGCATGTCCTGTCCTCATGTATGGTAGTGAGGCCTGGACTGTCCGAAATTCAGATGTTCAACGCCTAACAACTGCAGAAATGGGATTTCTAAGGAGGACTGCCGGCTACAGCTTGCTTGACCACAAAAGGAATGAACTAATTACAAAAGAATTGAAAATTACATTTATTTATGAAAATCTCAACCACTTTAGACAAAAATGGCTTAACCATGTCAATAGGATGAACCGTTCCAGACTCCCAAGACAAATTCGCCGCTATATACCACACGGAAGACGATCTCTGGGACGCCCCCTGAAAAGATGGACGAAGACCGTAACAGGCCACTAGGCGTAGCTAATACCTGCAAGGACGACGACGACTATATGTCAATACATAATGTAAAGTCTGTAGATTATGATCATATAATCGTTTTTATTACATTGTTGAAATTGAAATTATAGCAATGTGTTGCTCACGACTTTCAGTACGACCCTCTGTACTTCGAGGATTTTACAGAAATATGAGTTTTCAAAATACCTATTACCGAAAGAAGTGGTTTTGGGAATACATCTATCTGTCTGTGAACAATGATTTCTTCTGAAACTAATGACTGGATTTAATTAATGTTCAGTATGTATACAGAATGTCTGTATAATTTGTTTTAGGCATCACGCACAGCACGATTAGGGGTAGACACTTTGTGGCTGAATTTCTCTAACTCGCAGCGCTTGTATTTTAATTTTAATAATGATTCAAAACAGCTAAAATAATAAACAGATATAAACGGGTTGACTGATTAATATATTGATTCATACGATGCGTTTGAGTAAAGAAACATTCATTTCTAATACGCGGATCTCTCAAGATAGTTAATGGCTCTTGCAGTTACCTAGAGTAATGGGTTCTATGAATATTTCGTACTCATTAATATCGAACTCCGACAGCAGGTGATTATAGTAGGTTCTAGTTAAAACTACTTTAAAACGAAATATATAATTTACAAAACATCTTAGGAACAAGAATGTTCCACAGCAGTAGCTATAAGAGCTTGAATCCTGTCTTCGATATTCAGTCACGGTTCGAATCTCTGAAACTCGTGACAGCAAAAGTCAATGATAGAGACAGAAGAATTGAAAATAAGATAATCCAGCAAGCAGTATAGGTCAACATGATCCAGCTCCATGCGGGTTGTCATTGTTATCGTATGTCGTAGACCATTTGGTATATCATACTCTGAATCTAACGTTTTTCATAGTCTACCCAGGTGTGGCGTTCTCATGGTAGTGTTAGTAGAAGTGACATACTCAAAATATCTTTAAATAAATGAATAAATCGTGCTAAAATTCTACTCTGTCTGTTCTCCACAGATAACTTCTTATTATTTCCGTTATTTATTCCGAACGAAACAAAACAAATGAATTTTGAGAGATTGGAGATAACTTACGTATTAAGAAATAATATGAGAACTGCAAATGACTCGATAAAATACTATCCAATGAAAAACGCGACTAGGCTATAATAAAAGTTGGAAATCCGAAAGAAAATAAATAATTAATATAACAAACTGACTGCACATGTTTAACATAAAATTGTCATACACTACGAAAACTAAAATTCGTAACATTAGCGTGACGATGTCAGTGGACATTATACACACTCCTCTTTCCACCTGCGAAAGCATTAAATACCTCCCACATGTCTGGCCTGATATTTGGGTTAACTTACAAATGGCTTTTAAGGAACTCGGAGGTTCATTGTCGCCCTCACATAAGCCCGCCATCGGTCCCTATCTCTAACAAAAAATGGACTCTTAAGAATATGTACTCATTTCTATATTATAATTAATATTATTTCATTTTATAATGTATCTTGTTTATGCATTTTATATTTTCTGGATTAATATTTTCTGTGTGTTGTAGTATGTATATCCTATACCCACAGTCTACTATATACAGTCACGAAGCTTGAGTTTTGAGGGTGCTAGAAACAATAGACTGTGACGGTACTATTTTGCATTGCCTGTAATGAGGCGATATTAGCTATCCTAGTAGTAGCAACTACCTAATGTTTGCATATTTACTACGTATTGAGCTTCGCGACTGTATACACTAGACTGTGCTATACCCATTATTATAGTCTTACGTGACTAATTTTTATATATTTTTTTATTTTAGTAGGTTATTTTACGACGCTTTATCAACAACTTAGGTTATTTAGCGTGTGAATGAGATGAAGGTGATAATACCGGTGAAATGAGTCCGGGGTCTAACACCGAAAGTTACCCAGCATTTGCTCATACAGTATTGGGTTGAGGGAAAACCCCGGAAAAAACCTCAACCAGGTAACTTGTCCCGACCGGGAATCGAACCCGGGCCACCTGGTTTCGCGACTAGACGCGCTAACCGTTACTCCACAGGTGTGGACTAATTTTATATCGAAACTAGTCTGAGGTCTGGTTGAGAATAATAATTAGAATAATATTGCTGTAGCTATACTCTTTGATCAAAAAATAGCGTGGTAATACTAGTGACAGACTACAGTCGCTAATCGCGATTACCGAAAATGTCCGGACACACTAGGTCATGCTAGGTCCCGTCTGGTCAACAGCTGAATCACCATAGAAGAAACAATTTTCTCTGTGTACATACTTATGTGTTTGTTTCCCTCCTGGACAACATCTGAAGTTCATACCTTCTTTTGAGGTTTATCCATTGTATTTTCCTTTTTACTTTTTGTTGTTTCTTGCAGCTTGATATGGGGATTTATTTGTTAAATTTTTTACATGTTTTATAATCTAAACTGATATAATTTATATCATTAAGCCTAAAATTTATGTTATTTTGTAATAAAACATGTTTTTAAAATGAACCCTAACCTCAACGGTATCGTCGTAATGGAGACTGAAATTAAAAATATGAAAAATAAATCCGTTCTAGTTCCACTATTTATTGAAATGAAACATTTTTCAACAGCATTCTATTTACCTCCATATATGAATAATTCACCTGCCATTTGTTAATATATTTATTTTTATTTTTCTCACATATGCATCAAATTTCTCTAATACTTCTAGAGTAGCCAAATGTAATTTTCTAGTCATTCGTTTCTATTTCATGTAATACAATAGAAGGAGTAACAAAATTCCACAGCAGAAGCTATCACGACTTCCTAAATAATATAAATGAAGGTAATTCAAAACCAAAGATTACTGAAATGTTACTTTCGTCCACTGGGCCGTGAATCAGCGCGATTATCTGGTTCTGGAAATAGGATTAAGCTCCTGATTGCGATCGAGACGGTGACACACTACAACCACCATCGCGATTAGGTCGATCATCGCGATTAGTTACTATAGTCTGTCACTAGGATAACGATCAGGCATAGTTGTACTATCGATACTTAGTGCGGCACACTAGATCGCACTATCGGGTGCAATAGAGAACCTCAGTTATTCTATTACCTATGACGAAACTACGACGTAGCTGTGTAACATTTGCATTGTTATACACGACGTATGTAGTGATTATTAGCACTTAAGTACTCGCGATCCATTTTGTGACATTAGTACTCGCGTGGGGGTCAAAGTGACCCCCAAGCAAAAATACGAATAAAAATAAAAATTAGTTCCACGTAAATTTTCTAGCTCATATCGGTCATTACTTGCCAAAATGTTCTTGAGTAATAATATGCATGTGTATACACCACAAAAGTAACACTGTAATACTTGTGGACTGATTTGTAACATTAGTAGTTGCGTGAGGGTTTAAGTGACCCCCAATTAAAAACACGAATTAAAATATGAAATATCCTGGTTCTATATAAATCTTCTAGCTCATATGCATCATTACTTGCCATAATCTTCTAGAGTAAGATATTTCACGTATAGAATCACAAGAATAACACTATACTACTTGTGGACTAATTTATGACATTAGTAGTCGCGTGGGGGTCAACAGAGCCCCCAGTCTAAAAAAATTTAAATTAACGCAACAAATGACAGTGAAAAACTGGAAGTTATCATGTAGTCGTATTGCCGTCACCTTTTCAAGAAGGTACTGTTAAGCTGGACAACGTAGGCAACAGCGTAAAAATAATACAACAAACACTGGGGTCAACATGACCCCCACGCGACTACTTAAATGTTAGTAAGAAATTTACACACGACTTATAAACGAGCTATTCTTGTGTAAGTAAAAGACAGTTAAAAGTCTGTATATGAGTTTGTAGCGAATGAATTCCTAATGTTGGCCTATAAACGCTATTTTGAGAGAGATGTAGGCCGAATAGGTCATTGATCTATTGCTGATGGTGTTTTCATTATTTAAAGAAACACAAAATCTTTTCTGTGTCTGTTAAGTAGTCTGTTCCTCCTGGGAGGAAATCTGTAAGAGGATAATGCTATTACGATGATGTCACTTGGTTCCGTCTCCCACGTAACACTGATGCTATTTACGGAAAGCCCCGCTTAGAACACATCTAGTGTGACCCTCCTACACCTGACTACACAGAAAATCTTGTTCCCGTAGGATAACAAAATTGAGTTCAGTGGACAGTGTGTTTATGAACTAGACAACTTGGCGAAGGTGTTTCCTACACAATGTAAAAATAAGATTATTGTACAGCTGTGAGTGTTAAAAAAAAACCCTGCTAAATCCCTATATGAGCATACAAATTTAATAAATTTTAGCCGCTAAACTAACACTGAAAAACGCTAGATCTAGCGGGAAAAGAGCTGAATTGGCAACACCGGCGGGAATTCGTTGGTCCCCGCTATGTTTACATGTCACGATTTCATTTAGTAGTGCGTCGAGTTTGGCTTGTTTGTTTGTCGTCTCGTGCCATCCATCCTGGACCTTATCCCCATCTCAATTAAGATAACGATCCTGTAGTACATTCGCAAGCCAAATCCGATCTCTAGACCGTTTTTAACTCTAATAAGATCTACAATTGCGTACAGCGATATGCGTGGTGAATGATTACGTAGATTTTCTTTCTTTTTATTTTTTGCTCATTTACTTAGATATAATTTTATTCTATTTTCGTTTTCTCTAATATTTATCCTTCTATTTTATTTATTTTATTTTTATTTATTTAACTAGCTAGCTAGTGAGTACAAATTAAATTTATAAAACAAAAATGTTTCTAGTCACTGCCGTAAGAGCCAGGCTCATGTACTGTGTGGTCTTAGGACTTACTTACATACTTACAAATGGCTTTTAGGGAACCCGAAGGTTCATTGCCGCCCTCACATAAGCCCGCCATCGGTCCCTATCCGTGTGGTCTTAGGACAGTTTACTAAATACAGTAAGTAACTTAATTCAAACCAATAAATACAACACAATAGCAAGAATAAAGAAGAATGAGAAAAAGAGAGAAAAATACACATTTAATATAAATTGGCAATCCGACAGAAGCCAGTGATATTAAATAAAAACATGAATATAGTCGACAGAAATAAAAGATAAAAAAATACATTTGTTAATATTATATATCATGGATAATTTTGAAAAATTTCTTTTTTAAAAACTTCAATTTTAAAATATTTCAAATTTGGATATAAAGTATTTTTATTTAGAAAAATATCGATTTTAATACCCATAATCCGTTTACTGGCCGTAGTAACACAACAAAACACCAAAGTACCCATTACCATTCAATATTCCACTATCGCGTTTGTGGAACTGTGGAATTTAATAGTATTCAGAAACAAATTTTTTGAGCATCTATTTATAGGCTTTTGATGGGATATTCCCTTGTTTCTTCTCTTATTTACTGTCGTTGACTTAGTTTATGTATATTTCTACTCTGCATTTCTTTAGCTTTCCTGATAGTATATGTGGTCTTTATACGTCCTGTCCACACCTGTGGAGTAACGTTAGAGCGTCTAGCCGCGAAACCAGGTGGCCCGGGTTCGATTCCCGAATGGAGCAAGTTACCTGGTTGAGGTTTTTTCTGGGGTTTTCCCTCAATCCAATATGAGCAAATGCTGGGTAACTTTCAGTGTTGGACCACGAACTCATTTCACCAGCATTATCACCATCTCATTCAGACGCTAAATAACCTGAGTTGTTGATAAAGTGTCGTAAAATAACCTACTAAACAAAATTACACATCCTTATTTTTCTGCAACTCCAAAATTAAGTTTATATACTACTGTAACTAATGATGTCCCTATATCTCAATATTGTAGCTATTTTCTAATAATAGTGTTATTATTTGATCAATATTATACGTTTATTCATAATATGATATTGAGTATAACATTAATAAATTACATGGTGTTAATTCATATTAATATTACAGCTTTTAAAAATAAATGTCATAATCATTTTGTTCATAATTTAACTTTTTCATTGATTTTGTATATTTTCATAATATTTTGATTGTATATCTGATTGTATAAAACTATTTAAAATTGTCTGTATTCCCCAGTAGCATTTCTGTGGAGTTAAAAATATTACAAATTCCTATGACTTTGAGTAACATACAATCGTATACTTCGCTTAGTGTACAAAACATATTGATGGAATAACGGTCTACGTTGCTCGTCCGATAGTAAATTTATGAGCAGGATTACGATTTAACATTTTTGTTTCTCCTGCACAGTTAGCAGATTGTAACATAGACCGTTATTCGCCCCAACGCTCATTTGTAACTGATGTAATGTATTAACGAGTTATATCAGCGAATAGGGATTGTAAAGAATGGACACTTCGCGTCGGTACCTTTGATGTAGCCGGACTGATTTCAATGACCTTCAAGCCAGCTAGAGCGTGAGATTCTGCTTTCTCCCTAGAGTTGGCGCTGACATCACACCAGCTGGGAGTCGACACAGCGGAAATATAACACATATAATTAATACATCTAGGTACATTATGTACTCAAATAAAATAAATTGGATCCATAAAGTAATAAATCCGTCATTAACTCTAATGTCTAGACTCTAGAGTTCCTTTATAATGAGAGTTGAGACGTTGACCCCAACAACAATTAAAATATGTAATGATTTGATAGCACTGAAAATGGAAAAACAAAACTCCTATGAGAAGTAAAACCATATACCTATATTATATTATATATAAATATTAAAGGAATTTGATACATCATAATTTTATAATGTATTATATTATTTTATAATATAATTTATTATATCTGAAATATAAAAAAATTATTATTATAACTACTTCGTCACTGAGAAATAAGGAAAGCTGTTAACTTTAATTTTGTTTGAAGCAAAGCGTTACTGGATTATGCAATAAGGTAGGCGATGTTTGACTCCTGTGTCTCAACTCTATTCTAAATTATTATCTTAGCCTATGCTCGATTACACTAACATCTAGCGCTTGAAAGTAGAACTAAACGCTGGCGGACAGAGAAACAAAACACAGGAAAATTCGCTCAGTGTCCATTCTATATAATCCCTATTCGCTGGTTACATGTTCTTGACTGTCTCCATAGCAACAAACATGCTACTGATAATAATAATAATAATAATAATAATAATAATAATAATAATAATAATAATAATAATAATAATAATAATAATCTATTATTTATCGACATTGTGTGATGTTGAAGCTTTCTCCTTTCACTTACGTATTACATTTTCGTAACTGAAGTTTACTGTTTCATTATTTTATCATTAAAGTAACACGTTTCCAATTCAATATATTTTAATCTAATCAAAGCATTGAAACGTATACAGTTGGATGACAGGTTACGTTATGGAAGTTCCTATCACGCTTCGCATGTAATGTTCGGGAGTTTAGAGCTTTTCAAACTACACAACGCGATGTGTCGGATGTAGGAACTAGTTTCGACAACTAACGATCAGCGAATCGATAAGACAGGAGCATGCCTCGAACGAGAATGGCAAATGTAATCGCAACCAATGCAACAGTCACGTAAATCGAAAAAGTTTTATCTACTTCATTATCTCAAAATTGATACACAAAAGCCATCTGTTTCATTTTGCAATTCAGTTTCAAATACAGAGGACTGCAATAAAAAAGCTTGAGATAAATACTGCAATTCTGTGCATAAATGATTGAATTTGTTTATTGTATAATTAATAATACGACACAATTCAATGCGATATACATTTTTTTATCTTTATGGCAGTCCCAATAATAATAATAATAATAATAATAATAATAATAATAATAATAATAATAATAATAATAATTATTATTATCATTATTATTATTATATTATTATTTATTTATTTAGAATATTAACGTGCAAAACAGTAGCACAAGGCAATTACAGTTTATAATAATAATAATAATAATAATAATAATAATAATAATAATAATAATATCTTCAACTAATACTATCTTTATCAAGTAATAGGCCTATATTTGTTCTTTTTAAAGATGGGACATGACAGTTAAGCAGCCGAGCTTGGAACTACAGTGCTATGTTGCCAATATGAACTACCACGCTGTCAGCTGATCGAAGCTAGCAATTGACGTTAAGATGGCTGACGTTAAAACATTTATTGACAGTTGACACGAAGGCAAGAAAACAATACAAAAATCGACAGAGAATCAAAGACGAAACGTATCAATGCTAACATTGTGTGCACAATAAATGTCACCAAGAGAGCTATTAAGCACTCGCCACGTGGGAAAGGTAAGTTTGGCAACTCAACCGTTGTTACCATAGCAACAGACCTACCACACTATGTGACATTCAGTTGCCTTTCCGATCGCAACGCTTCTGTCATGTCCCATCTTAAAAAAAAAAAAAAAAAAAAAAAAAACAAGTATAGTGGCCTGATACGGTCTCCTGTCATCTTCGGAATGGTCGCCCAACAGATCTTCTTCCTCTGGAGGTGTACACTGTCATTCGAAGATATCGGACCCTACTAATCGATAGTGATCGATAATTTGTTTGTGTAAATGTGGCTTCTTTAGTTATTACTTCTCTGAATGGATGACAAAGATAATAATCAGTGTTGCCAATCGTACATAAATACACCCTCATTATAGAATACAATATTTCATCCTCTCTGCCGTTTGTAAACAACACTGGATTTAGCTGCAAATAGCTGATATTGTTAATTATAGAATAATTTATGCTTAGGCCTAACATACATCATCATTTTCCCAGCCACTTTTTAATCGCCCCAATAATGGTGCCACCTATTGAGAATTAGCGGAACTATTTCAAAGTTTGTCAATTTCTTTATATCTTTGGTTCTGACTACTGCCATCGTGATCTAGACCAGGCCGTAATGCAGGTTGTGTGACGTCACTCGATGAGTCGGGCTTTTCTATTTGAGTATACGGAGCTGAGTGAAATATATTACTTTATAGCGTGTCGGCGCTCAATTTTATTTAGTGTAATGCGTGTATAAGACCCCTTCACACTTTTTATTGCATAATATGTTGCAGAAATAATTACAAAACTGTGTTATTTTAATGTGAACGGAGTTTTACATGTTAACATAACCTGGTTGCATCAACATTTTAAGTTTGGAATGGAAGCTATTCTGAGATTTAATAAAGAAGAATTATTTATATTGTGATTTTAATTTAGCACATCTATCTTCCTTACTTGTAGGTACAAAATTTACCACAGTCCCTCCTATGAAATTAGTGTATGTACAGTTGTGTGTTAATCTGGTAGGTTAGATAAATACAATTCATTACAACCCAGTATAGTAGGGAACAAGTAAATAATACAATTAAATTTTTATTCAATGTAATATGTGCATAAGTTCCATTTATGTGTTGCATAATGTGGCAGGAATAATAAATAAAACTGTGTCATTTTTATGTGAAGAGAATTTACCATGTTAACATAACCTATCTGCGTCAACATTTTAGGCTGTTTTGAGATTTAATAAAGAAGAATATATTTTTAGGATAAACTTCAGAACACGGTTACCGTCCTTACTTATAGGTAGAAAATTCACCACAGTCCCTCCTATGAAATGTACATACGTTATATTACTTAGTAGCGCTGAGGTATAGTTCCGGTAATTTCTGAACTGAAAACAGTTGAATTTATTTTTTGTGGAAATGCATTTGATCCTATAAGCAAGGCATATTAAAATCCTGAACGAACCGAACTAATTTGTATATGCAAGATGTATGAATACGAAGGCAACTACCTCAGCGCTAGTTTAGCCCTAGTAACATATTAAACTAATCAGACTTCAGACTGGAGTACCGTCTGAAACGAATAAATACAATTGAAGTGTAGACAAATTGCATTTATAAGTTATACGTAGCGTTATGCTTAATTATAATGCATAATTGCGAATATGGAAATAAGGCAAGTACTGATAGAATAAACATAACCTATAACTTCAATACATTAAAATATGCGTGCGATGCAACTGAAAATTGTTGAAACGTGCATAAATGAATGTGCAAGAATTTCGTAATGAAGCATGAGTGCTTTATTTCAACTAATTACAATTCTAGATACTGTAACAGTAATGAAAACTATAGGGTATAATTTTTTGTAATATACTATATGTATCTCGTTTTTAGTTCAAATTGTGTATATTATCAAACATCGTATTATTTACTCGTATAATGTAGGTTATTCACAAAAAATAAAAAGGGCGCAATAATTTAAATTTAATAAGACAAATACGGTAAACTAACAATAATGGATTAGACAAGAGTAACATCGGTAACGCTGCACTTAGGCCTAATCACAACTTACTTTACATGCCAGTCAATGTTTCACTTTCACGTATCTATTATTACATATATTTAGCCTACTGTTTATAAGACCAAAATTTCACTTAACCACATAAGGGCGCAATATTTAATCGAAATAAAGGCAGGTATTACACATACGAACTTTGCCTGCAACAACGTAATTTTCACGCCAAAAATAATATTATACCTTAAATTGCAAGTAACTTGTGTCTCAAGTGTCTCACAATCACTGTTTAAAATTTTACTGACCCAATTACACTGCATTTCAGAGAAATATATGTTATTCTTCATGCACTGCAACTAATTCATATGGTTGAAAGACCGCCCTTCGCGATCAGCTGTTAAGCGAGTCACGTGGTCTGCCTTACGGCCTGTATTAGATCACGATGGCAGTGTTCTGACTTATCCCATCGTTAGAAAGGTCGCTTACACGATCATAAAATCTTAGTTCAGATATCTCTGAACGTCAGTAATCAAATATATCTGACCCTACTAACCGATAGTGATCGATAATTTGTTTGTGTAAGTGTAGCTTCTTCAGTTATTACTTTTATGAATAGATGCCCCCCTAATAAAAAATGTAGGTCATCCCACATTATTTGCAGATGACACAAGTATAGTAATTACAGCCGATAACTCCAACACATTCCAATCTTCAACAGAGGAAATTCTCTTCAAAATATGTGACTGGTTCTCAGTCAATAAATTGGTATTAAATTGTGACAAAACTAATATAATTCAATTTAAATCCTGTTAAAATTCAACTTCGCAAATTTCTAGCGCAATTATTAACAATAGATTCCTATTAGAAACAACAACATCCAAATTTCTTGGCTTAAAAATCGATAATGTGTTAAACTGGAAAAATCATATTAAAGAAATTACCCCCAAACTAAATTCAGCATGTGTTGATATTAGATCTATGCAAAAGGTAGTAAATATCAATACCTTAAAAACAATATACTTTGCATACTTCCACTCGGTAATGAGTTTTGGAATAATATTCTGGGGAAATTCCAGAGATAGTAACAGTATATTCCTATTACAAAAAAGAGCAATTAGAATAATAGTAGGTGCCAAACCTAGGGAATCTTGTAGGACTATTTTAAAAAAAACTACAAATAATGCCCATGGCTTGTCAGTATATCTTTTCGTTAATAATCTTCCTCTTATGTAGGCTAATCGTGAAAACTTTGTAACTAATTCAACAGTTCACAGTATAAATACACGTCAAAAAACGACTTTCATACTCCATCGGCAAGTCTATCGTGCTATCAAAAAGGAGTGCGTTGCATGGCAGTAAAAATTTTTAATAGCCTCCCTATCGATATAAAAAATGAAACTCAAAACAAGATTATTTAGGGCCAAATAAAAGAAGTGCCTAATTTCTCACGCCTTCTATTCTGTAGGTGAATTCATGACATTCAATAAAGCTTCATGAAATTGATACTAAAACTTTGTGTTGTACTAGTAGACTATATTGTAAATCTCTTCTGTATATATTTCATCTAGACTATGACTATAAATTAAGACTTTATAATAGTATGAAGTTTTTTTACTTTTTCCATATTCTAGCTGTGAAGCAATGTATGAATACCATGGAATGTTAATAAATAATATAATATAATAAATATAATAATCAGTGCCTCCAATCGTACGTAAATATGATCGCATTATAGAATTAAATATTTTATTTCCCTCTGCTGATTGTGAAACAACACTGGGTTAGGTGCAAATAGCTAATATTGTCAATATGAGAATAATTTAAGCTTAATCTACATCATTTTTCCCCGACATTTTTTATTCTCCCCAGTAATGGTGCCACATATTGAGAACTAGCGGAACTATTTCAAAGTTTGTCAATTTTTTTTATATCTTTGGTTCTTGCTTATCCCGTCTAAGGGTAGATACACGTTGGAGCAACGATAACCGATAAAAGAAATGACCTAGCGACGCTTTGGTATTATCAAAGAATCAAGTGTTCATATCGGAGCAACGAGGACGCGGGAAGCGAACATTTTGATTTATCAGTAGAAGATATTCTATACATCCACTTAATGAAAGAAGATATATAGGAAATATTAGCTGCTAGGTTCAAGTTTAATATAACTTAAATACGTACAAAATTAAACCCGTTTCTCATCCCAAAGGTAGTATAAATTCGTTGTGCTGTGATTGGTTATTGTGATTACATAATGTATCACGAATAAATACACAACTGATCAATTTGTCAATATCTACAACAATTAATTTAATATGCCGAAATAATAATAAATCTATTAATATTCGGATATATTGATAACCACCGCTCATTATACAGATTAATATTATCTTAATCAGAGATCATATGAACGACAAGAGCGAAGAAAATGGAACTTTTCTTTTTCGTCGCTTTTATCGTGTATCTTCGCTTTTATCGTTACTCCAATATGCACACCTCAATGACAATGCATGCTTCAATTCTCTCTGATATAGCATCGCTGCTTCTTTTATCGTTTATCGTCGCTCCAACTTGTACGTACCCTTAGAAAGGTTGCTTAAATCGTAGTTCAGATATCTTTGCACGTCAGTAATCAAATATATCTGACCCTACTAACCGATAGTGATCGATAATTTGTTTGTGTAAGTGTAGCTTCTTTAGTTATTACTTTTATGACTAGATGACGAATATAATAATCAGTGCCTCCAATCGTACATAAATATACACGCATTATAGAATTCAATATTTTATTGCCCTCTGCTGATTGTAAAACAACACTGGGTTAGGTGTAAATAGCTGATATTGTTAATATGAGAATAATTTAAGCTTAATCTACATCACTTTCCTCAACATTTTTTTATTCGCTCCAAGAATGGTGTCACCAATTGATAATTAGTGGAACTATTTCAAAGTTTGTCATTTTTTTTATATCTTTGGTTCTGACTTATCCCGTCGTTAGAAAGATCGTTTAAATGATCTTAAAATCGTAGTTCAGATATCTTTCCTCAAGTTTATTGAAAATGATTATATCATCTGGTTCTTTATATGTATTAAAGTGAAACCCCGATAACACATTCCCGTTTGCTACGCTATCCCGCATTATACGCACTTTTCGTCCAGTCCCTTGACATCCCTATATAAAACCATGTAAAATCCACCGCTTAATACGCTCATCGTCCCGTTTAATACACTCTTTCATCTGCTGAAAATTCTAAAATATAGTAGTTTAAAGGATACTGAGAAAATTTTCTTGGACTTCTACATTTACCGCTAGCGCCCGCATATTCAAGGATTTGTAGAATTCTTTGTTTGGTGAATACAATCTTGAGTACCTGCAAGACTACTGTATTTAGAGCCTATCCTTCTTGCTGGCAGTTTTAAATCGCATTGTCAGTGAAGACTTGAAGAGGAAGTGGAAGCGGTAGACATTCCAAATCCTCTCGCTACGAAACCCTTGCCGCGGTATCTGTGATTCGTAGATTCGTTAATGTTTCTAGTAGTCAAATTACTGATGTCACTTCCGATTCAAATCGTGTGGAAAATGCAATTTATTCATAGTACTGGATCAAGTGGAAGACAGAAAACAATTTTGTGCGAGATCGTGCGTATTTGCCTGCTTTCCGCACAAAACCAATACGCGGTAAGTGTGAAATACCACATTCAGTATTCCCAACGTAACACACATAACAATTTCCCTCTTCTTACCGCTTAAGCGCCATATTCATTTTACTGCTTTAGGCTTTTAACATATTGTTTTTAGAGACGTTTAACATAGTAATAATGGAAACTTACCACTGCAATTTCATCTAAATTGCACTGTTAATTATTGTTTTTAAATATTTGCAAACATTAAGTAAACTCTACAACACGACAAAAGTTACTGCATTTGTAATGCAAGTAACATTAAGGAAGCCGTGAAAAAATCAACAAGATTCCAGATGCCGATGTTATTACTGCAATATGTTATATAAATAATATTTTTAAAATATTAAAATGAAAAATAAATCATTACATAACTTTACCGTTTGTTTTAAGTTCGCATTTATAGACTAGGGGAAAAAAAGACAGACGTATATCACGGCCTGCTGGAATATAGTAAACACAGAAAACATTTTATAGCAACAATGTTGAAGATAGATATTTTTGTTTTTAAAAGTTGCCGTCATTGAACAGACACCAACATGGAGATTTCATTGCAACTAATTAGAAATTCCTCTTTCAGGTATGTAATAAACAATCTTCGCACAAAATAATGTACGATACACGAGATGTATGTTTGTTTTCATGTTCTCGGAAATTAAAAAAGCTCAACTACGTTTCGCTTTTTCAATCTTTTCCTCGAACATGAAAACATCAAAATACCGCTCTTGTAACGCATATTACTACTATTTAACTTTTTTAGTTGACAAGATAGTGTATTTGTTCTGACATGTTCTGAAAGGAAAGAAAATAAAATAACCTTTTATCCTGCATAATTACAGTATTTAATTCTTAAATTTGTTGAATAAATGTTTATGCTGATTCATATCTTTATGTTAAAATTAAAAAAATCCAAAACTCACCCACTCTCGCTAATACGTGGTCCCGTGTAATACACTACTTTTATGCGGTCCCTTGAAGAGCGTCTTACCAAGGTTTCACTGTATTTTGTTCTGTTTGCATTCTGTATTTATATTACCTTGCATTTTTGCAGTTCATTGCATTTCACTTGTACTTTAGTATTTCAATAAACAATAATTCGTGGACATATACAGCTAGCATATTATCTAAGGAGATCAGACGACACTTACAATTGCGATCCTCTTCGACGGGTACGTCTGTCCTCATCCACACCGAGGCCTGATGGTGCAACGGCAGCCGCCTCGGGGGACAGAGGCGAAGATGAGGTGTCGAACACTGCAACACAAACAGGACGCTAAATTGAATTCCTGGATAAACACGTCGCGAAAAACAACACACATCAGTCTGGTTTCTGTTTCTGCCATTTGGTAGGAAAGAGTAATGGATTTGTGGCATAGAACAGAGATGCTCTCATTTCAAACAATTCAGAAAGTTAAGATCTCACATTGAAAAAAATAGCTTACTGCTTAACTGTTCCCAGATTTTGTCGAATAAACCTCGCGAATGGTATTCGGAATAATTTCTCTATCCGTTGTTACAAAACAATAACACAGCGCTATCAGTTTTTACCAGTGCTGTCATGGTAATTTTTTCTTGGCCATACGCCCCACCCCTTGTTTTCTCACTTGAAATATATTTTATTCTCCTCTCTCTATCTCTCCAACTGTCATTTAATGATTTTTATGCTCGACCATGCCGAAATGTAGTAATTATACACCTGGTAGCAGTCCTTTAATGCATGTCATTAAAGTACACCTATTCATTAAAGTTCAGGTTTTCGATTACTCTCGGATATGCAATCGAAAGACGAGGGAAACGTCACGGAGGCTGGAAATCCAATACTGTCGCAGAAGGTTATGTTCTGTTACTATAATAATTAGCGTTAATTGTAAATAATATTCAAATAAATTCAATTTGTCATCTCGCTTTTCAATTCTAAATCAATTTCCAGGTTATACATTCTCTACATTACATCAAGGTCAATGACATTATTGTTCCTCGGAAAAAATCAATACTTTCGCGTCTGCGCACATCTCACAATTTCGAGCTATGAACAAGGTCACTTCCGATCTACTGTCAGATACAAATAAAATGAATATTTCTGAATAATTTCAAGTTAGAAATATGGTCGAGCATAAAAAGTCGTATGAAACTTGCCTATAATGGTAATTAAGACGCTCGTATGAAAATTATGAAACTCGCTTGCGCTCATTTCATAAACAATCATACTTGCGTCTTAATTACTATCATTATAGGCTCGTTGCAAAATGTACTATTTTAATATTAAAGAAGAAGTAAAGAAATTGTTTTGCTTCACATTTTAATTATACAACAAGTTCGATTTAAAGAATACACCATGTAGCACCACCGTAGATGTACACTTGTCTCGATGACTATTGAGTGTTTATTTTCAGCACTTCTTGTTTTCCAACCATTATTTTATATAATTCTGGATTCCATTGCTGCAGAGGAGGACAATTCTTGTTTATGAACATCAAACAAAATACATTAGGAACAGCAAGAGATGATCTAAGATCTGTACAGACCTCCGCGCACAAAACTTAGGCACCCATATGCTGTATGGCTCCATACAAACAACATTTTCTTTTCCCCATACGATTAATTAAAAAAAATGTAGGTTCCCATACGATGTATGTCCCCGTAAGGCCTCCATGACAGCACTGGTTGTTACAGAATACAGTGAATGTAACAACACTGGTCTGTCGTACTATTTGACCCTCAAGTACTATGGGCAGTTATTGTCACGTAACTACTATGGAGAGGTCTAGAAGACCTCTGTTTATTTTTATATATTTATAAAATAAAAATTTATTATGTACAACATCTGCAGCATACTGACCACTGATACATGACTACAGAATATTGTAATATGTAAATTTAAGTCGTTTGGAAAATTTAAACACTTTAAAACAGTTACAAACAATAGAAACAACAAAAAATACAGTAATGACTTGCTGCTTTCCCAACGTTTTCATTTTTAAACTTATTAAACGATTATCATTCTTTTTATATTGGAAAAATAATAAGAATTCAGAATACAATGCTAATTTGGCTGCTAGGGAAACATGGACAGCAGACGAGCGATAATTGCACTATTGCTTGTTTTGACGCATACTGTACAGTAGTGGGAAAAAAACCGGACCGACGGAATAATCAAAGTCCCCGAAATGAGCCACTGCGCATGCCACGCCCGCATTCACAAGACAGCGAGTAATCTATTGAAATTGTTGTAGTTTCGACTGCTGACGCAGCCAGTAGCCCATTTCGAACGCCATTAGAAAATAAGCTGGTAAAATTCATGTTCTGGGAATAATAACTTAATTAAGTAGTAACATATCGCTGCAATCGAAAAGTATTGGGAATAAATTTGAATAAGGTACACAAAAAAGATTTCCTTCCCTGGCAGGATTCGAACCACGAAAGTCTTAGTTACCAGTCTATCGTGCTCTGGAGTGAACAAGGCTCTGAAATCAGCTACAAGGGTCAGTCCAGTTTTTTTGCCACTACTGCACATACTGCTTATGAAAAAAATCCGTCATGTGGTTGAGAATAATCGCTGTAATAGAAAAACGGTAAGCCCTTATGCACTTTTTCTACAAGATTCTAAAAATGTGACTTTACGTGAAAATTTCGGTATACAGGGTGTTTCCGGGCTAGTGTTACAAACTTTCAGGGATGATGGGGAAGGGTACATGTATCGATTTGAGATAAGGAACCCTGGTCCTTAAATGACTGAGTCGAAAGTTACAAGCAAAAATAGTTGTGTGGAAATGAAATAATTTTATTCCTCTGTACACCTTATTTATGTGTATTTATCTGTACATCTTACACATACTGTATTCATCTGACGCTGTTTACGTTGTATACTTACAGTATTCCGTTCCGTGAGCTGTCTGAGGGATGGGGACAGGAAACTACACTAAAGCAATGCAGATGGCGTAATGTGTAACGGACATGGTCGGTCCTGATATGCACGTCTGTAGACAGCAGTGTATGTGTACAAGTTGCAGTGTCCAGTCGATCAGTCCTAGTGAAATGGAGTACACGAGAGCGGAATATGTAGAACTGATTTACGAATACGGATGACCCAATGGGAACAGTAGACAAGCTCACAGATTGTATCGGGTCTAGTACCCACGTAGGAGACATCCGGCCCATACCATCTTTCCACGACTGTTCCAAAGGTTAAGGGAAGGAGGGCACGTGGTGCGAAATCATAATTCCATTTCCACACAACTATTTTTGCTTATAACTTTCGACTCAGTCATTTCCGGACCAGGGTTCCTTATCTCAAATTGATACATGTGCCCTTCGTCATCATCCCTGAAAGTTTGTAACACTACCCCGGAAACACCCTGTATATTTTTTGAGCATTACAATACCTTTTTTTTTTATACGTCATATAATAAACTCTAAACTGGCTACGGCTTAACGAACGTAGAAATTTTCATTCTCTTGTTCTCCTTTTCCAAGTTCTTCACACTTCTACACCTACCTACCTTGCCTCCCGTTTCAGTTACATGTCATCATATCATAATCTCTTCACACTCACGCAAAATAGCCGCATACTAGCCATACCAGCACATAAGACATCATCGTATTCATCATCATACATAATCTCACTCTCGCGCTTGTGGAATACCCTACCCAGTGACATCAGAGACTGTCGGAATTTAGTAGCGTTCAAAAGCAAACTTATTAAATATTTTCTTACTGCGTAGAGTAGGTTTAATTTTTACTTAATCAATAAAATAAATGCTTCTCTCTTCTTAACTTTTACAATAAACTGTCTAGCGTTTATTAATAAGTAAATCTTTCAGTACTTCGATTTTGATTGTATTTGTAAATTTAATATTAATTGTAATTATAATTGTAATTGTGTTCTTAATATTGCAGTTGTAATCCCCTGGTAGAGGGAAAGTAAATAAGTAGGTAGGTAAGTAGGTAGGTACGTAGGTAGATAGATAGATAGATAGATAGATAGATAGATAGATAGATAGATAGATAGATAGATAGATAGATAGATAGATAGATAGATAGATAGATAGATAGATAGACAGACAGATAGACAGACAGACAGACATATAGTTAGATTAGATTAGATTTAGATAGATAGATAGATAGATAGATAGATAGATAGATAGATAGATAGATAGATAGATAGATAGATAGATAGATAGATAGATAGATAGATAGATAGATAGGAGATAGATAGGAGATAGATAGATAGGAGATAGATAGATAGATAGACAGACAGACAGACAGACAGACAGACAGACAGACAGACAGACAGACAGACAGACAGACAGACAGACAGACAGACAGACAGATAGATAGATAGATAGATAGATAGATAGATAGATAGATAGATAGATAGATAGATAGATAGATAAAAGTGAAATAAATATTGAGGTATACGATAAATAATACATTTTCAACTTACAGTACAAGTGTATTATTTGCTTCTTACACATCACAATGTGTGTGGCTGCAGTTGAAGCAAGTTGTATAGAACTTGTGAGGTCCATGCCACGTGCAGCTACCCGCTACTCGCAATTTCTTTAAAATTCATCCTACAAGTAACGTAGTTGCCACGCTAAGCAATAGACGTCTATAATTGAATTTCTTCCTGAAGGCTAAATTTTCTTCCATCAAAATAAACTCTACCTAAATGGGTCTGTAATTAAGTTTGCTTCCTTCTCCAATTTAAAGTACTACAAATGGAAACTTGATAAGGAAGCCGTCACCTGAGATTCTATTACAAATTACACGCCTTTGAATTAGCTATTATTACTGCAAATTGAAGTGTATTGACTACGTGTCTCCAAGACGCGATAGCTGCAACGGAATATCTCTGACGTTGACTTTATTCTCCTTGGGATATTTTAGCCCGCACTGACGGTGATATCAGACTTTTTATTTAATACTGGGTGTCTACAAGGAATGTCTTAATTAATTTTGTTGCCAGGAAGTAAAAAATAAATATACGAAAAAAATTTTTACACAGATCTATCCTACAACACAAAGTTTGGATAAAACACGAATGAACTTCCACATCTGCCCGTTTGCTGTCGATAACATACTTAACCCTATCGAGGAAGAGCAAAACTTTCTGCCTACACTATAAGCATAATAACTTATATACAGCTTTTGCACTGGGAATTGTTTATTGGTTACGGTGTTCCTGATGTTGGTGTAAAGCAGCGGTGGCGAAAATGTAATTGTGCGCCGAGCCACTGTGTAACCTGCAACGTGCATAGCACCTATGGAGGGAGGCGGACACCCGAAGGGGAAGTGAAGCAACTGTCTGACTTATTAACAGATTTTCATTTTCCTTACGTCAAGCACTTAAATAAAATATTATTCAGTACAAGGCTACAAACTAATTTTAAAGGTCATGTTGATTCAGATAAGTTTTTGTGAAATTAAGTCAATAATAGTTTTGTATTCTCAGTCAAACACTTATCAAATATTTGAGAACACAAAATTATTATTGACTTAACTACAAACTAATGTTTAGTACGTGTAACGAAGAAAGAAATGAACAATATCACAACCTAAAATTAACTGTCTTCAGAATGTCTCTGCGACAAAGTTTCAAAATCAGGAATTATGTCACTTACTGCCAGTCGTAGTTGATCACGAAGGTATTTGTCTGTCAGTCGTGATCTAAATTTGGTTTTTAGTATTTTAATTGTTGAAAATAATTTTTCACAAACGTAAGTTGTAGCGAACATGGCTTCAACAGAGCAAACGAAAGAACGAAGCTTCGGATATTTATTTTTTGGCAAAAATTTGAAAGTTCAACATTTGTCAAGTCCTTACATCTAGCTTTCATTTGACATCATATAGTAAATCAGTGAGTTCAAATTGAAGAGCTAACCGCATTATTCGTACATCTGCTGAAAAAGGGTCGATGTACAGAGATGATGACGACGATGATGATAATGATGATGATGATAACAGTAACACTTAACTTTTTAATGTTTCATCATACATTTAATATTCTCATCATATTGACAGCAAAAAAATGCGTCCTCCCATCCTACTTGGAACTTTCGTACATGGTTTCGAGAGAGACATATGCCACTCGCAGGTCAGACACAAATACAAATGGAACGGAGTTTGACTCCAGTGAGTGAGAGGGTGGGGGTTGGCGGAGGTTAGAAGCAAGCGAAATGCACAGCTATCACTGCGAGCCACAATGTCTCGCGAGTCACGTTCTCGCAACGGCTGGTGTAAAGGAACCATTTTTCGTCACCAGTTACAATCTGCGACAAAAAACTATCGATGTTGTTGACGAGCTAATCCAGTGATGTCAACGAGAGCCCAAACGTGCTCATAGCCCGTATGCGCTGATCAGGGCACGTAAGGCACGCAGGTACAAGTCACTGGTGAATACAAGGGTTGTACATTACACATTGATGAAGAAGTCGTTCAGTAAGTTTCAGGCTGACTAGACTCTTAAGGGGACACTCAACTTAAAAATTGGAGAAAATGTGTCATTTTGTGTATCAGTTTTACAATATTATCTTTTTGAAGCTATTTATGATTTTTAACTATTAAAAAATTTAAAATTTAATTCCATAGAAATAAAAAAATAAATAAATTTTTACACTAATTTACGTGACAGAACTAAATCAATACACAGAATTCTTCCCCTCTTCATTGAGAAGGCACAGTCAAATGCACAAAGCCAAAAAATAAAAGAAATGATTATTAAAAGGGGTATTTCAATTAACGATTGATTAAAAATTGAAATATGTTTTATTTTGAAAAGTATTGGATCTAATGAGCTGAGATTTTGCAAGTTACTTTCCATATGTATATTAAACTTTTTCTCCAAATTTGAAAAAGATTGGTCAATTAGGAAAAAAGTTCCAAAATATAGTTGAGTGTCCCCTTAACTTCTTATGTAAGTGAAAGATGAGGTGATGCTCTTTGGTGGTTTGTGGAAATTATTAGTTCATCTACAGATTGATATAATATTCAAATTAGGTTGTTTTTATTGAGATTAAATAGTAGTAAATGTACTCGTATGTGAAGATGTATTGTAGAGCTTCTTCCTCACGGCATTGTATTTATGTTTACAGAATAAAGTACAAACAAAATGTGTGTGTTACTAATGGCGTAGACTCGTTACATGTCAGTTACGAGTTGTGTCTATAAATTGTCAAGATTTTCATACATAAATTCTCAGTTTGGCATGTTTCTTACCATTACGATATCCTTTGGTTAATTCAAGAAAAAGTTCTGTCCAGGTATTTTAAATTGCGTGAGTATTTATCAGAATTCATAATAGGAAAATAGAGACAGTCCAGAACTAGTTGACTCTATATGGATCGAGGAACTTAACTTTCTCAAGGATATATTCGAGCATATGAACGTTTTGAAATTGAGATCGCAAGGAAAGTATCAATTAATTTGTGTCGACAGATATTGTTAAAAGCTTTCAGATGAAGATTTCATTGTGGATGTCACAGATCTCACAGCACAATTTTTATAATTTCAACGCCTTCTGTCATTGAACTCCTATTCAACAGTGTAAAATAGACTACTGCAATTTTTAAAAAATCTCAGGAAGAGGTCCATGATGATTTAAAGATATTGACCTGCTCTAGCCCAAGTTGGATTTGTTTTGTGATCTTTACTCATCAAACCCAGAACATATACCAACACAGTTACAATTGAAAATCTGAATTGACAAACATCCCAAGTCCAAAATTTACCAAATTCGACTTTTACCTAACAAGTTGTATTTTACATAGGCTATCATTCTGTAAAAAAAGAATATCCCAAGTCCGAATCTAAGCCTGTGGATCATACAAATATTTATTTCAATATTCATAATGCAAGCTTATACAGTGTAATTTCTTTGCGGTCCTGAAAAATTTACTTCAATGGACTTGGTCTGTTATTGCGTAACTCCGTTCAATTAATATTTTATTGTATTAGAATATTTTATTTCTTCTAAGGTTTATATACTTTCTTCTAATCGTGTAATAGTCAATTAAATCCCACTCAAGTTTTGATTTTCTCTAGACTATTACACTTTTACTACATCACACTACTTTCGACCAATAAAACGGTACGAAAGGACATCTTTCAACCAATCATGGCTGCTTATCGCACAATTTTATCGCGTCCCTAGCATTTGTTTAATTTTATCGCGTCCCTAGCATTTGTTTATTTATATCACTACCCTAGCATTTGTTTCTTTGTTTGCCAACATTTCAAACTCCACTGGTCTGTATGTCAAAAAACAGAAAATTACAAACCACTCCAGTCGATGCACAGCACTTTCAAATATGACTCGCATTGGCATTCAAGAACAAGAATTAATAAAGATCACTGGTCATATATGAAGAGCACCATTCGGAAATCCTGAATGAGTTGAGGGATACACCATGTACATCAACGAGTTCACTTCTTTTACGCACACGCCCAATATAACATCAACTGAACCACCAACCACTAAAACATTCAAATTTGAAAATTGTACTTTCAATAATTGTTTCTTTTAAAATTATTCATGTTTATTTTTTATTTCATCATCGTTAATTAAAACGTTTGTTTATTTCATCATACCTAATTAAAACTTTCCTAACACTTGTTTATATTATTTAGGTTATATTTGTTATAGCTTCTGCTATATGATATTATGGATAGTCACGTATCAGAGGTTATTTAATACTAAGATTTATTGAAAATCATCTGTCAAGTGACGTTGATTACTGGGATCCGGATGATTGAAGTGGAATGCAAATGTTTTAATAAAAATGAAACTGAATCAACAAAGCCTTCTTGACTAGTAACCGTCCACAGAGTTCAATGAAGATTCCATAGTTGGCACAATTCATAACAAGAAAACATAATTATAAAACACTACTGCCATCTAGCGTAATGTTGAGATGGTACAATAATTCATCTGAAGACAGTTGTATTTTCGTAAGCCAATTAATATTTTATTGTATTGGAATACTTTGTTACTTCTAATCTTTATATACTTTCTTCTAATCGTGTAATAGTCAATTAAATCCCACTCGAGTTTTGATTTTCTCTTGATAAATCAAAACCTCTAGTGAGATTACGGTTGACTATTACACTCTTACTACGTCATACTACTATTGACCAATAAAACGGTACGAAAGGACGTATTTAAACCAATCACGGCTGCTTATCGCAAAATTTTATCGCGTCCCTAGTATTTGTTTAATTTTATCGCGTCCCTAGCATTTGTTTCTTTGTTTGCCAACATTTGAAACTGCGCTGGTCTAGACGTCAAAAAAAAAAAAAAAAAAAAAAAATATATATATATATATATAATTACAAACCACTCCAGTCGATGCACAGCAGTTTCAAATATGACTCGCATTGGCATTCAAGAACAAGAATTAATAAAAATCACTGATCATATCTATGCATCTTCTGAAATCCGATTTACAAGTAAATGAAGAGCACCATTCGGAAATCCTGAATAAGTTGAATACACCATGTAGGCCTAAATCAACGAGTTCCACTTCTATTATGCACACGTCCAATATAACATCAATTGAACCACCAACCACATTAAAATTTGAAAATTGTACATTCAATAATTATTCCTTTTAAAATTATTCATTCGGAAATTCTGAATAAGTTGAATACACCATGTAGGCCTAAATCAACGAGTTCCACTTCTATTACGCACACGTCCAATATAACATCAATTGAACCACCAACCACATTCAAATTTGAAAATTGTACATTCAATAATTATTCCTTTTAAAATTATTCGTGTTTATTTTTTATGTCATCGTCGTTAATTAAAACTTTTCTAACACTTGTGTATATTAGTTAGGCTATGTTATGGCTTCTGCTATATGATATTATGGATAGTCACATATCAGAGATTGTTTATTATTAAGATTTATTGAAAATCATCTATCAAGTGACGTTGATTACTGGGATTCGGATAATTGAAGTGGAATGCAACTGTCTTAATAAAAATGAAACTGAATCAACAAAGCCTTCTTGACTAGTAACAGGCCACAGAGTTCAATGATGATTCCATAGTTGGCACAACTGATACCGGTAACAAGAAAACATCATCATAAAACACTGCTGCCATCTAGCGTAATGCTGAGATGGTACAATAATACATTTGAAGACAGTTGTATTTTCGTAAGCCAATTACTATTTTATTGTACACTTTGTTACTTCTAATCTTTATATAGCCTACTTTCTTCTAATCGTGTAATAGTCAATTAAATCCCACTCGAGTTTTGATTTTCTCTAGATAAATCAAAACGTCTAGTGAGATTACTGTTGATAAAACAAAACCTCTAGTGAGATTACTATTGACAAATGACAAATCCCAAACAAAAATCTTACGAAGACCCTATTATAATGGAAAACAAAAACTCTATGTACTTATGCATGAACCTCTTATAATGTTGTGCAAGTGACAACTTAAAAAAAAAAAAACGCAATACCACACAACACCGTGTGGTTTTCGTTTGACATACTACAGCATGAGCCGTTCTTTACAGCAGTTTTCTAAAAATGCTGATTACACTTACGCAATACAGCAAAGACTGCTGAAATATTATAACCTATGCTTTTAACAGATGGGGTGAGTTCTGACGTCACGAGCAGCAAGTAGGTGGATGAATGAGTTGCAAAACTCCACATGTATCCGCCCCTCCCGAGTGAGTGGGAGAGATGCATTACGTGCAGATCTACAGGCCCTGCCTCGATTTAAATAGCCCATTTCAAGAACTCTGAAGAGCATTATATTACATAAATTTTGTAGCAATCCCAGTGACAAACGGCTCTGAACCAGCGTTGCTACTTGATATTCATTTTCTTTTTTCGTATGAATAATCCGCCCGTAACTTCTGTATTTTTAAACTTAGAAAAAGTTATTTTTTCCTTAAAATTATACACATTAGTGGTATATTTTGGAATAAATTTTATGTTAAAAAAGAAATACATTTAACATAAGGACTAACTATAGGATAGTTAAACTGCAGAAATAAAATTCTTGCTTTCAGTGGCGGATTACAGATTACTGGACAAGAAACATAATCAGAATATAAGAAAGAAACTGAGAATAATTAACGGAAAGGATGAAATATGAAACCTATACTTTATATACGAAGAGTCCACACCTGTGGAGTAACGATTAGCGCGTCTGACCGCGAAACCAGGTAGCCCGGGTTCGATTCCCTGTCGGGGCAAGTTACCTGATTGAGGATTTCTCCGGAGTTTTCCCCTCAACCCTATATGAGCAAATGCTGGGTAACTTTCGGTGCTGGACTCCGGACTCATTTCACCGGCATTATCACCTTCATTTCATTCAGACGCTAAATAACCTAAGATGTTGATAAAGCGTCGTAAAATAACCTACTAATATATATATATATATATATATATATATATATATTCTATAAACAGAAAACTATCAGCACTTGTGGTATTGCTGTCGAAAGTTCTTCATTAGGTCTAGAAATCGAACTTCTCTTCCAGGAATTTTTTTCATGGGAATTATCTAACCATGCTGATAATTTTTTGTGATAATTTCATTTTCCTTTAAGGGGTTAGGTACAGCTTACAGCAGTACAATTTTGGAAATATTCAACATTTTTTTCCTCCATTACTGTATCTTGTACAATAATGAAAATTAGTATGTGTAAAACACTGTCTTTCTGTTATACGAAAAAAATTACGATCTAAAAAAATATATTTAGATTTTTTTTTTCAAAATTCAGTTCACTGTGCAGTGACGAAACGTTTCCCACATAACTCAAAAACTATTCAACATTCTGTGATGAAATTTTTATGCATATCATATCTACAATATGATGCAAGATCACTTCTATACCTTTCATAGATTGATAAAAATAAATTCATTTAAAAAAAGGTCAAATATCAGTATTTTCTTCTAACACAAAATAAAAAAATTATTATTTATTGAGGAATGTAGCTGGAAGAGCATGATATTGTAAACATGAGTTTCAACAATAAAATAAAAGGGAGAGAACATGAAAAAGTTAACAAGTTTTTAAGTTATGAGGGAAATGCTTCATCACTGCACAGTGAACTGTCACCATTTTGAATTTTGAAAAAAAAAAAAAATTTTAATAGTAAAAATTTATTTATTTTTTTCATATAGCAGAAGGCCAGTGTTTTACACATACCAATTTTCATTATTGTACAAGATACAGTAACGGAGGGAAAAAATGTTAAATATTTCCAAAAATTTTATCATGACAAGAAACATTTGTTAAGCTCAACACGTCTTGTGGTATTGCTATCGAGAGTTCTTCTTCATCAGTCCTGAAATTTAACTTTCTTTTCACAAATCGAACCAGAGTTCCCAGAATTTATAGCCGTATATTTTATTACTGAAGAACAAAATGGAAGATAAAGTAAGCTCAGTGGCTCTAAAATTGAAAGGATGGGAATCTCGAGGTATAATCCGTCTCGTCTCGTCGGGACCGTGAATTGTTGCACCCCGCTCGACTGATCGATAGGAAAGCGATAGCGATATCATTAGGCGCAGCTTCTTCACGTGTTGCGAGGGTGCTCGAGGCGCATTCAGATCACGCGGCGAGCGGCTCGATAAGCTCGTCTGCATGGCCGGACGGCTAGAGGCGGAGCGGCGGCGTCCTCGTCTTCTGGAAATGACAGGACGTAACTCGATACAAACAGGAAGCGAGGTCTTGAACAAACAGCGAACCGCGAGTCTGTAGGGATGAAGTACAAATCTCAACGCAATCCTCTATCATAATAATTACTAGGAGGCGGATGTTGATAACCTAAAAATCTACTAAAAATTATCATTAAAATACCCTTAAAATAATGGAAAAATGGCATAAAATTAAAAGAAAATGACATTTAAATATTATTCACCGTACTCGCACCACAACTTCTTAAAAATTAGTCACCTTGTTTCAATGAATGTCCTGCAAATCTCGGAGAGAAGAGGCAACTTTCTGGAATTTGGCTGAGATAAAGGAAAACGGCATGCAAAAAATGAAGTTTTAAGGGAAAACTATAATTTTAATGAGGGTTCACAATGTGTTTCAATCGGTGGTGATCCATGTCAGTGTCTTCATCCACCGTCTCCTCCTCCTTCCGTTCTTCACTTTTGTTACCTGGTTGGATTTTTCCGAGGTTTTCCCCAACCAAAAGGCAAATACCGGGTAATATTTTGGCGAATCCTCGGACCTCACCTCATCTCACTACATCTCGCCAAAATATTGTAAAAAATTGCACAAAATTGAAAAAATTGTAGAAAATTACTAAATTGTAAAACTGTAAAAATTGTAATTGTAATATTGTAAAATTTTGACTTTTTCCACATCTTAAAGCTTCATTGCTCATGTAAAGACGCGTCTCCACTATTAAATATTTAACAACAACATGTTAAATGTTAAATTGTTTAGCGTTAACATCCCAACGTGTTGATTGAACATGTTAATGCTAATTTCATTTAACACTTTGTCCACACTGTTAAATATGTTAAACTTGACTTTCTTTGCGTAGTCCACCATAAACAGTCTATGAGATTTTAATATAGATAGTGTCTTATTTTCAAACCTTGGACAATGGACTCAGACGATGATCTGACTTTTGTAATTGTCTCTATTGTTTGTTACAAGACTTTGAAAAGGAAGAAAATGAGAATGTGGATGCGGCAATATCTTAGTAAAAGACACTATGCAGGATACATTCTAAATGACCTTAAAGTTGAACACAGTAACGATTTGGATTCAGAAGCTTGCTGAGAATGTCAGAACACGATTTTAACCCTAGGATGCATAACATGGGTCCATTGGACCCGGCGGCATATTTAATAATTATTATCTAAATAACTAATTCACATTGTGACTCTGCCCACTAGGTATGCTACTCTTGTTACTTCCTTTATACACCTATAGCACATTTGGTATTTTATTCTTTGATTTTATATATGTTTTTTATTCGTGTTCATATATACTACACTTTTACATAACATGGGTCCAATAGACCCGTTGCTTAAATTGTTTTATTATCGTAAATATTATTGTAATCTGCCATCTAAGCAGAATCCTATGAACTACTAAACATATTTTCATGAGTTGGCAAGACTTCTACAGCTGGAAAGTAAAATTTCGGACGACGATTAGGAATACACATATATCTCCAGCAATGGATGACAATACTCCGGATGAAGATGAAGTTTCTTCTGCAGAACTGGATAATGATTGTGTGAGCATAAAGATGAAACCTGGATGCTTGTTTGACACCAGTCGACAATCAAAACACATAGAGGAGAATATATTGCTTCTAGTGGGATGATATGGAGGACAGAAACCCCTGCTCAGAGTAAATCTCCTGTCCACAACTTCGTAAGATTTGTATCAAGTTCTTCAAGGGCTATAGGAACTGCTACTCTGAGGTGACTGGAATTTATTTATCCCACAGAATATTTTGGATGAAACTGTGAGATGTATCAGCTTAGAAGCAAAAAGGTTTTATCTACTAAAGAAAATAAAATGGCAAGAAGTATCAATAGATGAAATGGTTGCTTTTCTTGGAATTTTGTTGCATATGAGAGCAGACAAATCTTGGGATGTTCCAATAAGAGAATTTCTTCCTGGTAAATTTTCCAATCCATTTTATAGAGCTACAATGTCTGTGAATCATTTTGAAGCTATGAGAAGGTTTTTAAGGCTCTATGATAAGAGAACACGAAAGGTTAGATTACAAAAACACATAAACTTGTTCTCATTTCTTATGTGTGGCAAATATTTACGGAACAGTTAGGAAAAATAATGGTCCCACAACCAAATGTCACAATATACGAATAGCTGGTTTTGTTTAGAGGCCGTTGTAGTTTTGTACAATATATGCCAAAGAAGCCAGCGAACTACGAGATCAAAATTATGTGGATGTGTGAAGCAGCAACTGGTTATACTGTTCACGGGATTGTATAGGCCTATTTACAGGGAAATTATCGGAGAACCGCCACAGAAGGATTTGGCTCTCAATATTGTGAAGTTTCTAAATCGCTGTGTACTTGGTAGAGCCCGAAATATCACCATGGACAATTATTTAACAAATATATCTTTGGCGCAATATATGTTGGAGAAGAAAGTGACAATTGTGGGATCAATTAGGCAAAAACAAGAGAGACATTCGAAAAGAAATGAAATCAAATGCAAAATCGACCAGTGAACAAAAGTGTATTTGTATTTCACAAGGACATGACAATAGTTAGTTTTTGCCCAAAGAAAAACAAAAGCGCTATTCCGGTAAGTACTATGATAATGCTGTTCACGAACATTACATTTTTATCTTATATAAATAAATATATGCGTTTGTGTTGTCTTGGGGTCATGGCATAAAGCATCCTTCCTAGGACTCGCGTTACGGAATGCGCGCTGATTCGACTCCTCATGGGAAAGACATATTCTCATGAAATTTCGGCCAGTGTATGGGACCGGTGTCCAACCAGCATCGTGATGCACTTGGGGAGCTACGATAGGTAATGAAATCCGGTTACGCAAACCAGCTATAACGACTGGGGGGCTCATCGTGCTAACCACACGATACCTCCATTCTGGTTGGATGACCATCCACCTCTGCTTCGGCATGTGGCCGTGAGTCCAGCAGCCGGCTAGTCGGTCTTGGCACTTCGTGGGCTGTAGTGCCACGGATTATTTATTATTATTATTATTATTATTATTATTATTATTATTATTATTATTATTATTATTATTATGTGTTTGTGTTGTAATAAGAACAACTTATTTTCACTCGCTACTTAGTTATAAAACTATATTATTTTCTTTGCCCAAAGAACTTACATTATTATCTTGTAGAAATAAATGAATATAATTATATATTTGTATATTCACATGTTACTTAGTTATAAAATTGTATATTATTTTCCACAATTAAACCCCCTAAATTCAAATTAAATTAAATAATAGATTAATATTATTCCATTTTTATGTGTAATTCTTCATTAAATAGCATACGGGTCCAATGGACCCATGTCATGTAAATGTGTAGGAAAAGTAGCTCATGCATCCTAGGGTTTTAATATAGCGCTGCAAAAATACTTCCTGTTACATCAAAGAAATACACAATTTAAGAGCAGCCATTTCTTCTCAATTAAAAAAAAATTATAGCGCGATTGATTATCATAGGACCTACGACATGATAGATGTTAAAGGAGTGGGTAATATCGTATAATTATACTTTCCGAAGTTTTATGAACGTTAACATAGGCCTACATCACCAAATACGACCATTACTGACATCAACATAGCATTAACGTTTAGCATACGACGAGAGTGCGAAAACTCTCTATTGTATTCTCGAGAACAATTAAATAATAATTCCAGTTCTCTAAAACAGTCGGCCTTCTTAGTTTTGCCCGTGTATTCTTTTGCAGACACATCCCACAAACAAGGCCTTTCCATCAGTGCATTAATTTTATTCTAATGTACTTTCTTTCGTCCACTCCATTATTTCGAACAACTTACAGCTAACACCAAGGACCAATGATAGTGTAAAGAATGATCAAGATACGCGCCACAAAATCGGAACTTATAGTTGTTGCTATGGAAATTGTACTAACTTTGCCGAACAGTACCGACGCTGCACGAGCAAATGAATTGACTTGACATGTTTTCCATTTCTGCTGGAAAAGACGCCAACATGTTAAAAGTGTTATATTCAACATACTTAGTTAACATGTTAAGTCAACTGAGACTTGAAATGTCCATATACATGTTAAATTCAACATGTTGTTAAATGTTTAATAGTGGAGACGCGCCTTAAGATCTATGGAATAAAATGAATGAATGAATGATTGAATGATCTTCCAGATGGGGGAGTGTGATGACAAAACAAATTGTGGGTGCAGCTTGCATTCTACTATCTTTGTGTTAAAAATACTATCCCTTCCCTTCTATGGGGACACAATGTCCCGTCCAGGACACGGTAAAAGCTTCTCCCCTTCCAAACAAAAAGACACCCTCGTACCAGCAAAAGAACAGTAGCGGTCAAAGCCCTCACTTAAACTAAGCTGTTGTCAAGCATTTTATATTACTTCCGTTGTGTGAGGTAAAGCCTTCAGTGGAATGAGGAATGGACTTTAGAGTCTGTTCCATACTATAAAACTCAAATTTCACTGTTATTCACTTACTGAGTAGGTAATTACTACTGACCTATTTGCTTAAAAAAATATTTAACAGACCTATCGATAAAGAAGAAAGTAAAATACATTCCAAATGATCTAAAAGTTCTTAAAAATATTAAAAATTATAAAAAAAAATGCTGAAAAAATATAAAAATTACCTATTAGTTCAAAAAGTCGAAAAATGCAAAAAATGCAATATAAGAATTTAATTTTTTACGTTGATATTAACATAGAAAGGATTTACATATTAATAGGCATCGTCCTAATGTGAAAAATAAGATGATGACTACTCATCAACATCCGCCCCCTAATAATTACGCTCTAATTCTTTTTACCACTGAAGTAAATTGAAAAAATTGGAAATTTATCATTTGAAAAGGTAGAAAAATTAAAATACTTTGAAGCAACAGTAACAGATATAAATGACAATCGGCAGGAAATTAAACACAGAATAAATATGGGAAATGCCTGTTATTATTCGGCTGAGAAGTTTTTGCCATCCAGTCTGCTTTAAAAAACTGAAAGTTGGAATTTATAAAACAATTATGCTACCAGTTGTTCTGTATGGTTGTGAAACTTGGACTCTCACTTTGAGAGAGAGAGAGCAAGAGAGAGAGGTTAAGCGTGTTCGAGAATAAGGTGGTAAGGAAAATATTTGGGGCCAAGAGGGATGGAGTTGCAGGAGAATGGAGAAAGTTACACAACGCACAGACAAATATCGACAGGAGCAAGGTCGGGGATCTTGGTGGCCAATGCACTTGGTTACAACCGTCGATCCATCGTTCGTGGAATGTGAAATTGAGATGATGATGATCACGAATTTAGATTAGTATAATAATCACATTCCCCGTAGCACAATTTGCAAATTAATTATTTTCAATTATTTAACAGTCAACATATTATTTACTGAATGTTCCTTAGGCAATATAGTGTAAAGCAGCAGGGATTAATAAAATAATTAACACAGCATTTTAATACCTCCACAGCATGCTTGGCGTGGAGCCGTGGTTAAGCTACTTAACTTCTACGCAGACAGTTCGAGTTCGAATCTCCATAGTGAATTTTTTGTTTTGTCCTTTATTTTATTTTTTACAACTCCTTTTAGTGTAACATTGTCAACCGAACACAAACAACAGAACAACACTGGAGAAACTCCTCTACAACTGCCACCAGCCCCAACCACCAAACTAAAACACACAAACAAAACCGCAAACACGTGTTGGAAATTTTAATACTGTCTGAGAGGACACACGACAGCAACAGAGAGGCAGATCAATAAAATAACACCACACCATGAAAGTCTCCGTAACCATTCAGACGCTTCTACCACCGGAAGGGGAAACTTAAAAATCTCAAAAAAAAAGTATGTATGTATGTATGTATGTATGTATGTATGTATGTATGTATGTATGTATGTATGTATGTATGCATGCATGCATGTATGCACAGTGTTCTGCCCAAGAGCAGGACTTTAACTGCAAATCCAGCATTTCCCATTCTTCCCAATTTCTTGCTTTCCTCTTAATCTCCCCATATAACACCTTAACGTTGTCTATAAGTTGATATGTTTTACCCCGAACTCTTCTCCCGTTCACCTTTAGGCCTACACCAAAACAAAAGGAATCAATCACTGCACTCACACACCTATTGGCACTTATGCCAGAAATAGTGTCATATATGTAAATATATTTTTATTATTATTTATGTACAATGACTGGAGAGGGCACCCTGCGCGTATAAGACCCTAAAACGGCCTCTGGCTCAAAGCCAGAAATGTCAATAAACAACAATCAAATAATTTTGCTTATGTTAATTCATGTTGCTTACAGATAATTACAAAATTGGTGAACATTTTTGGTTATAATTCCAGGGAATGAGGATATATTTTGTCATCACAATTACGTTTTTCTTCTTGTTTACAATTACTACGTTTAGGTTCTGATGAACATGGATTTAAATACGTATAATAATGACATTCCCTGTAGCACAACTTGCAAATTATTTATTGTCAATTATTTAACCGTCAATCTATTTTTTATTGAATGTTTCTTAGACAATAGAATGTAAAGCAACAGGGATTAATAAAATAATTAACACAGCATTTTAATACCTCCACAGCATGCCAGGCGTGGAGCAGTGGTTAAGCTGCTTAACTTCTCCGCATACAGTTCGAGTTTAGATCTCACCCAGATGATGACGGTTAATATGTACAGATACTCCGTCATGTGGAAGAACATGTTCTTCTTTGTAGCCAAGGAAACTACAAACAACTGGTTTTTTAGTAATGTAGTCCTCAGACGATCTCAGAAGAGAGACACATACCATTCCTTTGTACGTAATCATTCTTCGTTCCTTCATTCTATTTATAAGGTTTATGTGTAATATTCAAACAGCTATATCTCCACACCTATTGGAAAATGGACACATATTTACACAAACATTTTTACTCAGAGCAGATCATACTACCACCCCTTAAAATATTTAGTATTCCTATTGAATCACCCTGTATGTGCCGGTAATTTGGGAAGCAGCAGAATATAGTAGTCAATACGCGATAGAGAGTTAATCAATTAACACGCGCCTGCATACGAATACCTGACTTGAAACCCACGCGACAGATGCATCCAATTAGACCCCTGTCATGGTGCAAAGCTGTTGCGTTAACACTAATAAGCAATAACAATTAAGTCCATTACACCAGCAGTGTTGATGTGCTGAGCCTCTGAATGACCACATTAAAGAAAAAATGGCTTAAGGTCACTTCAGCCACTAACAATTATATACAATTAAGACGTTTCTTAATTAGAGATTGATGACAAAGGATTTTTGAGAGAAATTTATCCTGAACATGGCTTTCTGCGTGATGTAAATTTACGGTACGTAAAGGATCCCTGTAGCTAAGGGCTCCAGACAAACTTTTTCATAATTTCGAACCCACGTTGAATTTCGAGTCTTTGAAGTTGGAAGCGTTGTTAAATGAGGGGGTCAAAAGCAAAGAGGTATAAGTGCACTTAAGTTAATTTTGGAAAAAATGTAGTTGAAAGTAAATGGAACTATAAAAGTTGGAGATTTATCCTTCGAATGTTATGTTTTATTTAACGACGCTTGCAACTGCAGAGGTTATATCAGCGTCGCCGGATGTGCCGGAATTTTATCCCGCAGGAGTTCTTTTACATGCCAGTAAATCTACTGACATGAGCCTGTCGCATTTAAGCACACTTAAATGCCATCGACCTGGCCCGGGATCGAACCCGCAACCTTGGGCATAGAAGGCCAGCGCTATACCAACTCGCCAACAAGGTGGACTTTATCCTTCGAAGAGGTGGAAAAATTCAAATATCTTGGAGCAACAGTAATAAATATAAATGACACTCGGGAAGAAATTAAACGCAGAATAAATATGGGATATGCCTGTTATTATTTGGTTGAGAAGCTTTTGTCATCTAGTCTGCTGTCAAAAAATCTGAAAGTTATAATTTATAAAACAGTTATATTACCGGTTGTTCTGTATGGCTGTGAAACTTGGACTCTCACTTTGAGAGAGGAACAGAGATTGAGGGTTTTTAAGAATAAGGTTCTTAGGAAAATATTTGGAGCTAAAAGGAATAAAGTTACAGGAGAATGGAGAAAGTTACACAACGAAGAACTGCACGCATTGTATCCTTCACCTGACATAATTAGGAACATTAAATCCAGACGTTTGAGATGGGCAGGGCATGTAGCACGTATGGGCGAATCCAGAAATGCATATATAGTGTTAGTTGGGAGGCCAGAGGGGAAAAGACCTTTGGGGAGGCCGAGACGTAGATGGGAAGATAATATTAAAATGGATTTGAGGGAGGTGGGATATGATGATAGAGACTGGATTAATCTTGCTCAGGATAGGGACCAATGACGGCTTATGTGAGGGCGGCAATGAACCTCCGGGTTCCTTAAAAGCCAGTAAGTATGTAAGTAAGTAAGAAAGTAGTTGAAAGTGCGTAAGCTTTCGTAAATTCCGTAACATTTTTTTATTTCAATTTTAGTGAGTGATGTGGTTGCCACTAAAATTTTAGATGCTTCAGCTTGCCCTAGACGCACTTAACTTATGTTCTTAGAGATGTCACTTGTACTCCTTTGCTTCTGAACCTCTCAAATAAAATACTACTATTACTCAGTGGCGATTCCTCCATGAAGGATATGAGGATGATCCTACAGTTTAATTTCGTGCCTCTTAGGATAGAAAACATTTTAATTACAGATTTTGATTTTTACTGCGTCCCGACGTAATAATTTTCTTCAAACTTCCACTTTCTGTCGTGAGTTGTCGCCACTGCACATCTCAGACCTTAGAAGTACTTTCCGAGGAACCATCCAAATATCTTACAGCAAACGGTTTTTTCTAGCAGTGAAGTTAAGGACAGGGGAGGGTGCGGAGGGCAGGGTATGGCTTAACTTTAACCGCGTTTGAGGATGTGACCAGCGAATAGGGATTACAAAGATTGGACACTGAGCGAATTTTCCTGTGTTTTGTTCTCTGTGCGCCGGCGTTTAGTTCCACTTTCAAGCGCTAGAGGTTAGTGCAATCGAGCACACGCTAAGATAATAATTGGGTATAGAGTTGAGACACAGGATCCAAACATCGCCTACCTTATTGCATAATCCAGTAACGCTTTGCTTCAGATAAATTCAAGTTAACAGCTTTTCCTTATTTCTCAGTGACAAACTATTTGTAATAATATTTTTTTATATTTCAGATATAATAAATTATATTATAAAATAATATAATACAATATAAAATTATGTATCAAATTCGTTTAATATTCGTTTACAATATAATATAGGTACAGTATATGGTTTTACTTCTCATAGGAGTTTTGTTTTTCCAATTTCAGCGCTATCAAATCCTTACATATTATTGTTATTGTTGTTGGGGTCAACGTCTCAACTCTCATTATAAAGGAACTCTAGAGTCTAGACATTACAGATAATGACGGATTTATTTTATTTGAGTACATAATGTACCTAGATGTATTAATTGTATGTATTATATTTCCGCTATGTTGACTGCTAGCTGGTGTGATGTCAGCGCCAACTCCTGGGAGAAAGCAGATTCTCATGCTCAAACTGGTTTGAAGGTCATTGAAATCAGTCCTGCTACATCAAAGGTACCGACGCGAAGTGTCCGTACTGTATAATTATCTATACGCTGATGTGACCGTATATCCTAATACTAAGACCCTTCTTTCTGGGTGGTGGAGACCTTGTCAGAGACTACAATACGAATTTTCAAATACCCTTGCAGCCACCTTAAATGCAGTTCATTGATAATTTTAAAAGAACAGAATAAACGAAATAATAAATAATTTAAAATGATATAATATAAGAAATAAAATGAACAAAAACCAAAATCACATAAAAATAAATAAAATAAGCTATAATAAAACACAAGAATTAACAGGACTTTCAGATGACAGGACTGCCGCAAGAATATCTGAAGTTGTATTTGATCATTTAGAAGAATAACTGCAGCAAGTAATTAATTTCGTATGCTCTATTATTATTATTATTATTATTATTATTATTATTATTATTAGTTTCTGTCTCAGTCATCAGTCATCTATCTCATATCCTACATAAAAAAATATCACGATTCGCCACTGCTATTACTACTAACACCACTAATACTACCACCACTATCACTAGCACTACAACTGCCTTTATCGTTACTGATGGAACAAGGACATTTATATGAGATAAATTTCCAAGATTCGATGGTAAAAATGAACTATGATTTAACACCATTTTACATACCGGTGCTGAATCATCCTTTAAGACAGCGATTCCCAATAGACGGCCAGCTATAACCTCAATCAGAGGTGCAATCAAATATAAAAGAAAGGAACTGACCACCGTATTATTTTAACTCAATCTTCGTCTTACTAATCAAGAGGTGTTGATTTTTTAAATACGGTCCGTATATGTGTAAATTCAGCTCTAATCCAACCACTCTCATAATAAAGGAGTGATCGATATGAAAAATCGAGACACTTTTGAGTCCCAAATAAGTATTTCGGGACATTGGAACAAACTATCAAGAATCGGGAATGTCTCTATATAACCGGGACGTCTAGTCATCCTGGATGGGATTCATTTTCAGGATAAGCCATGAGCAAGTAATATTTTATACAATTTGAAGGTACAGTATGTGTCTTTAAATTTTCTTGAACTGTAAATAAACAGCGAATAATTAACTCTTTCTGACCTGAATTTATGGGTGCAAAGGTCATAGAGACATCATGGAGAAACAAGAAAAAGCAATCCTCTTGCTTAACCCTCCTGCTATCAAGGTTTATTACAACTTACTAATGTCAAGGGGAGGTTATACAATTACCTCCATAAAATCACATACCGATCTTTATTAAGAATTTGGAATATTTAACAATTTATGTGTTACTGGCTACATACCTCCAAAAAATGTACAATTATAAAATAATGGTTCTATTTAAAAAATAGAGGGTGATTAAAAAGTCCCGTTTCATATTGCTGAAAACGTATACCAAAAAAAAAAAAAAGAAACTTTATGTATGTTACTGATGACGCTATAAGATAAGGTACCGGTATACAGTAAATTTAAACTAGTTTTACCTCTATTTCAGGACAACCTCCTCAAAGCTATATAGTTATGACATAAAGAAGAACACAGCTATAAGCTATGAATGTGTCAGTACTACAACATAAATTGGACATCGTTTCTGTTATTTGTTGAAATTTAAATATTGGAATACAATTTATACAACTATGAACATCTTCGAAAGATTTGTCTATAATAAAATTAAAATTATAAACAATTTATAAACTTCTAAAAAGAAATAAATGAAAATACGAATCCAATAAAATAAAATGTAGGTTTTTTTTTTAAATTCGAATATTCGAACATCATTTATAATACAATGGTCATCTCGAAAAAAAGGGTCCACTAATAATTATTTCTAACAAAATCGCTTTTACAATAACCATAACACGCAGGAATAAAACCAAATTTGAAACCAAAAGTCATGATAATATAAATAACAATTTATGAATAATAACACAAATAACACGAAAGAAAATAATTTGGAACAAGACAATGTCATAAATGAAGAAAATTAAGCTAAAGATTCAATTCAATATCCTGGAATTTTCATGACACAGACTACCAAGTGAGGTAATAAGATCACCTCACATGAATAAACCGAATTAATTGTTATTGGAGAAAAAATGGGAGTATAAGGATACAGTACATCAGTTATTCATAGATTTCAAAAAGGCATATGACTTGGTTAAGAGAGAAGTATTATATAACATTCTCATTGAATTTAGTATTCCCAAGAAACTAATTTGATTAATTAAAACGTGTCTCAATGAAACTTACAGCAGAATCCGTATAGGCCAGCTTCATCTCATGCTTTTCCAATTCACTGAAGGCTAAAGCAAGGAGATGCACTATCACCTTCACTTTTTAACTTCGCTGTAGAATATGCCGTTAGGGAAGTTCAGAATAACACAGAGGGTTTGGAATTGAACGGATTACATCAGCTTCTTGTCTATGCGGGTGACGTGAATACGTTAGGAGAAAATCCACAAACGATTAGGGAAAATTTTACTTGAAGCAAGTAAAGAGATAGGTTTGGAAGTAAACCCCGAAAAGACCAAGTACATGATTAATTGATTATGTCTCGTGACCAGAATATTCTACGAAATGGAAATATAAAAATTGGAGATTTATCTTTCGAAGATGTGGAAAAATTCAAATATCTTGGAGCAACAGTAACAAATATAAATGACACTCGGAAGGAAATTAAATGCAGAATAAATATGGGAAATGCGTGTAATTATTCGGTTGAGAAGCTTTTGTCTTCTAGTCGTCTGTCAAAAAATCTGAAAGTTAGAATTAATAAAACAGTTATATTACCGATTGTTCTGTATGGTTGTGGAACTTGGACTTTCACTTTGAGAGAGGAACAGAGATTAAGGGTGTTTGAGAATAAGCTTCTTAGGAAAGTATTTGGGACTAAGAGGGATGAAGTTACAGGAGAATGGAGAAAGTTACACAACGCAGATCTGCACGCATTGTACTCTTCACCTGACTAATATAGGAACATTAAATCCAGACGTTTGAGATGGACAGGGTTTGTAGCACGTATGGGCGAATCCAGAAATGCATATAGAGTGTTAGTTGGGAAGCCGGAGGGAAAAAGACCTTTGGGGAGTCCGAGACGTAGATGGGATTGAAAATGGATTTGAGGATTGGATTAATCTTGCACAGGATAGGGACCAATGGCGGGCTTATGTGAGGGCGGCAATGAACCTCCGGGTTCTTTAAAAGCCATTTTGTAAAAGTAAGTAATTGTTAACGCAGATGAATTATTTGTGTTATTTTTATTTAAAATGTTAGCAGATATCTAACGGACAAATACATGGAATTTAAAAAAAAAAAAATACGGACAAAAATGGAAACAATACTTAAAAATCATCAGTGGGGTAATCCCATTACCCTCCTTGGTAGCAGAAGGGTTAATAACAGCTGGCCAAGGAGTTGGCGGATGCTGCACTCTATCGGTAAAGAACGAAATTATTTGTGAGGATACCAAATGGAATCATGAGGCAAATCATATGCGTCAGAGATTACAGAAATGTTTGTAACTCCAAATGAACTTATTCGAGTGGAAAGGGTTTACAAACGTTTGGAGCCTCAAGCTTGTGAGTGAACTATATTACACTAAGTTTGTTTGTAGCTTACATCGTGAGAACTTATATAGGAACTGAGGAGAACAAAAACCATCCAGGACTATATATTACGTCATAAGCACTTGACTCTTTAAGAATAAATCAATAATGCACCGACGTAGCGATGCAGTGTAAACCGTGTCTTTTTGTACTCTGCGCGCTAGAAATAAACTTCCGACGTTCCGGATGAATGTAGTGTCTCCATTTCCGAAGTGGAAGTGAAGATGGAAACAGTACAGTTCTCTGACACGATGTTAAATGCTTTATCACACGTCAGAGCAAATGCAGAACAAAACAAGGTACATCGCGATTGCAATGCAAGTCTTAAATCTGATATCATCGCATTTAATTACAAACCATAGAATCCTCTTTGAATCAAATGAACATACAATATACTGTTTGGTCTGAGGTGAGATTTATCCTTCGAAGAGGTGAACAAATTCAAATATCTTGGAGCAACAGTAATACATATGAATGACACTAGGGAGGAAATTAAACGCAGAATAAATATGGGAAATGCGTGTTATTATTCGGTTGAGAAGCTTTTATCATCCAGTCTGCTGTCAAAAAATCTGAAAGTTAGAATTTATAAATCAGTTATATTACCGGTTGTTGCGTATGGTTGTGAAACTAGGACTCTCACTTTGAGAGAGGAACAGAGATTAAGAGTGTTTGAGAATAAGGTTCTTAGGAAAATTTTTATGGCCTTAACTCTCCCAGTACCAGTAAAAATAAATAAATAAACTAATAATTTATAGGTAAATTGTAGAAAAGGTCAACGTAGTATCAATCTTCATCACAGAATGGATTTTCAGTAATATTCGAGGTCTAGATCATGAATAGAACGTCAATTACATCACAAACAAGATGCAAGTGTTCCCTGATAGTATCTGTGCCATGCGCCAAACATGACGTCAAGCCAATATAGTCTATGAACAGCTAACCTTATCTCCGTACGTCCTGGGAAAGAATACGGTCCCTATTAATAACGATATAGTAAGCGACTATTCTGAGAAGCTAAATGCTGACGTTAACACGCCAAATACTCGCTGCCATGTCAGCGAGAGTGTCTATACGTAGTGTAAGTTATTTTGTGCGAGATCGTGCGTATTTGCTTGGTTTCTGCACAAAACTAATCCGCGGAAAGTCTAAAATTCCACATTCAGTATTCCCAACCTAACACACATAACAATTTCCCTCTTCTTACCGCTTAAGCGCGACATATTGATTTTACTGCTTTAGGCTTTTAACATATTTTTAGAGACGTTCAATATAGTAATAATTATAAATTGGAAACTTACCACTGCATTTTCACCTAAATTGCACTGTTATTATTGTTTTTAAATATTTGTAAAAATTAAGTAAACTCTACAACTCCACTAAAGTTACTGCATTCGTGATGCAAGGAACATTAAGGAAGCCGTGAAAAATGTATTTAGACTGGGGGGGAAAAAAAAGACAGACGTATATCACGGCCTGCTGGAGTATAGTAAACACAGAAAACATTTTAAAGCAACAATGTTGAAGATAGATATTTTTGTTTTGCAAATTTGCCGTCATTGAACAGAAACCAAGATGGAGATTTCATTGCAACTAATTAGAAATTCCTCTTTCAGGTATGTAATAAACGATCTTCGCACAAAATAATGTACGATACACGAGCGGTATATTTTCTTTCAATTTTCGGAAATTAAAAAAGCTCAACTATGTTTCGCTTTTTCAAACTTTTCCTCGAACATGAAAACTTCAACATACCGCTCTTGTAACGCATATTACTATTATTCCTAAAGGCCCGCTCCCACTTAGCGGAATCGAATTGGATCGAAACGAAAAGTCTGCTGCCGCTCACATCTAGTGGAATCGAATCGAAGAGTACTTTTGTGTTTTGTCATACATAAGAGAATAATTCTACACAAGATTTATTAATTTTTGTTCGTTTATATACATTGTGATTATTGTATAAGTACTATTTCAGCAATAACTTTAAATAGTATATCAATTGAACCGCTAAGAATGGATGCGGTTCATTTATTTTTTCACGAAGGCTTCACGAGAACTTACGATCATACCCGTAACAAGAAATTCTGTTCCGGTGAAATAAATATTCTAGCTCATGAATTCTGTTCTGTTCGATTTGATTCGACGCGCCGCTTTCTGCTAACTTCCATTTAAATACATTGTGAAGAGATTCTGTTCGATTCGATTCCGTTAAGTGGGACAGGGTCTTTACAATTTGAAAAAACTTCTTGGAGTCATACTGATACATGAATCATTTTGATTAGTTTTGACTAGCCTATCATTTGCATTGTTGTTTCGAGACTAGGCCTCATAGAATAAGGAAGCAAATGCTTTAAACTAAGTTCATTAGACGTTCAAATAAAATTTTTTTCAGATTTATTTTCAAATAAGAATACCAGACTTTTGAAATTTATTTGCTTCCATAATAATGAAACATACTCCTTCTGAATAGTTTTTATGCCAAATAATTTTTCTTGAACCTATCCACCTTAGTTTTTGAGTTTCAACGCAAAAAAGCAAGTAACAATGTCAGGACGATCAGTATGTTTCTCATATGGGAGTAAAGCAATAGCTTTTCCAGGTTATTGTGGATTGTAGGTGAAAGTTAAAAAAAGTCAGGTTTGCTATGCTTTCGAACAATAGACATAGCATCTTGGTATAGCTGCTGCATGTAGAGCTTGAAATGCAGATGGTAAAATCATTTTATCCTGCTAAGAGATCTTGCTGAAATGATCGGGAGACTACAAAATTTTGTAGGCCTCTTATTTTATCAGTAAGTAATACCTTTTGGTCTTTCCTTAGGAACTGTAATTTTTGCGCTCTCTCGAGCCAATACTGAAGATAATGACGCATATAAATATTTACATCACTCCGCCATTAAGTATATGAAAAAGACCCTACCCCACATGATTAATAACTAGAAAAATATTTGATTTTTAATAACAATATTATCTTACATAAGTTTTGTAGTTTTGTATATAATAGCCCAGATCACATACAGATTGCTCATTCCTATGTTAAAATCGGTTGCACTTTGAAGTGAACAACCGCCAGGATCGCCACCCGTCCACCGTAAACGAATACGAGATGGCAGTACAGTCGCTAATGCAATTCAAATGGGAGTTATGACGTGACTCTTTATGTAACAACTAGATGGCAGCATAGTAAACCTGAGAAAAGTTGTTACCGTCAAAGCCTGTAACGCAGAGCAATCTGGGTGTATATGATCTAGGATAATAGTCGCTACTCAGTAAATTACAGAAAATATGAATATCTAATTTAAGATATTCTCTACATCTACTTATATAACCTCAAAAGTTTCACTTTCATGTCATTAATATAGCATTAATATGTATAATTAATGAAAAATAGTCACATCATGGTATTAACTATAATAATATTTCATTTCTAATGGGAATAACGTCATCAAACCACCTCAAGTTTTGTAAATTTTAATATCCAATACACAGCTGTACTCAGAAAATGACACACAGCAAAATCAGACCTATAATTTATTTACAGTAAGTTTTGAAGTTTTTAATAACCAATTGAATTTGAACTCTAAATATGTCAGCAATCCTGCAGGTCATGGCCTTCGCGTAATAGCCTATTGTTTATTGTAGTGTGTGTTTTATTTTATTCTGAAATGCAATTAGTTCTCAAAACTGACGAATGATGGATTTTGGAAAACAGGAAAATTATGTAGGAAAACTAACGCTTCACTGAAAGTTACTATTTTTTCTGAAAATTCTTGGATGCCAAGCTTCAAAATGACGGATCATTCATTAAAATCAATTCTGCCGTTTTCCCGTAATTTCCATTACCAGTTCAAATTATATATATATGTAGATGCGGAAGTATAAAACAAACTAAAAACATCAATATTTTATTTCAAATCCCAGACATCGTTACAATCTCAAACCATGCAATCACGAACGTTTCACACAATTATTTCCTCTTTTATTACATGTTTTACTCGTTTTTTTTTTGCAATTAATAACGAATAATGGCGAATATTGCAATTTTATGCCTATATCGTAACTTAATATGATACAATGCCGAATTTTACAGTACAGCCTGATATAGAAGCGCCTGGAGGCAGTCATTTGCATTCTGATTCGAGGTTGATCCTACCCGCTTTGCGTTTGAGAGCCCCGAATTCAATCATAACCTAATTCGACTACACGGACCGCAGAGAGTCCGGGCTTTTAGTTGCATTTAGGCGTCTCTGCGGGGACTATTAACTTTGCTACGGACGCACGAGACTGACGAAGGTAGGTAATCCTATTTCGCCGAATTTTATACGAATTGCTATGCTATCCTCATTTTAAATGTAGCCTAGTGGACGTTAAATGAAAGAAGACGTGATATGGCATTCAAACGTCCCTCGTGAAATTAATATTAATGTCAATAATAATTCCGTAAGTGTATAATAAGAACAATATATAGGAAGAACCATAAGTAATTTCATTAATATCAGGGGGTTATTCCTTGAGATATTTTGAACAAAAAGTTTAATACAATTTTGCTTGTTATTCTTTCTTTTTGAGACTATTACACTTTTACTACGTCATACTACTTTTGACCAATAAAACGCTACGAAAGGACGTCTTTCAACCAATCATGGCTGCTTATCGCACAATTTTATCGTGTCCCTAGCATTTGTTTAATTTTATCACTTCCCTAGCATTTATTTATTTTTATCACTACCCTAGCATTTGTTTCTTTGCCAACATTTCAAACTGCACTGGTCTGGACGTAAAAAAAAAAAACAAAAATAAAAAAAAAAAAAACAGAAAATTACAAACCACTCCAGTCGATGCACAGCAGTTTCAAATATGACTCGCATTGGCATTCAAGAACAAGAATTAATAAAGATCACTGGCCATAGCTATGCATCTTCCCTGAAATCCTATTTACAAATATATGAAGAGCACCATTCGGGAATCCTGAATAAGTTGAGGAATACACTATGTACATCAACGAGTTCACTTCTTTTACGCATATGTCCAATATAACATCAACTGAACCACCAACCACTAAAACATTCAAATTTGAAAATCGTACTTTCAATAATTTGTTCCTCTTAAAATTATTCATGTTTATTTTTTATTTCATCATCGTTAATTAAAACTTTTCTTGTTTATTTCATCATACCTAATTAAAACTTTTCTAACACTTGTTTATATTATTTAGGTTATGTTACAGCTTCTGCTATATGATATTATGGATAGGTACGTATCAGAGATTGTTTAATACTAAGATTTATTGAAAATCATCTGTCAAATGACGTTGATTACTGGGATCCGGATAATTGAAGTGGAATGCAACTGTTTTAATAAAAATGAAACTGAAACAAAGCCTTCTTGACTAGTAACCGTCCACAGAGTTCAATGAAGTTTCCATAGTTGGCACAACTGATAACACGAAAACAGCTAATCATAAGACACTACTGCCATCTAGCGTAATATCTGTAATGTTGAGATGGTACAATAATACATTTGAAGACAGTTGTATTTTCGTAAGTCAATTAATATTTTATTGTATTGGAGTACTTCGTTACTTCTAATCTTTATATACTTTCTTCTAATTGTGTAATAGTCAATTAAATCCCACTCGAGTTTTCATTTTCTCTAGATTTCCCTCAACCCACTAAGAGCAAATGCTGGGTAACTTTCGGCACTGGACCTTTGACTCATTCCCCCGGCATTATCACCTTCACATCATTCAGACGCTAGATAACCACAGCAGTTGATATAACGTCGTGAAATAACCCACTTGATATGTGATTTCAGCTATTTGTTATATTATTTTTCATTTTTTATCACTTCATAAGTATGATGTGTAATAGTAGTAGCAGTAATTAGTATAAGATGAATTTAGGTAAGGATTAAGAACATATTTTTGCCCAGCTGTTTCCCGTTAGTAGCCGCTTTTGGGTGAGCTGACGGAAGAGAAAGTATAATCTTAAATTTAGTTACTGCTTATAGAAGGGGATAGAAGTGTTGTCCATCGGTCCTGACATCTGCAGATAAAATTTTGTTGACTCTACGTAATTCGTCTTCAGAAATAGATGAAATTTCACGACTAAAGTTTTCTTTCATTTCTTCTTCTTCTTCTTCTTCTTCTGTGTGCGAGTTTTATCTTACGCTTTATCTTTAACGATTCCTTGAAATGAAAGTGACAATGATTGATGTCGGGAGAGAGGGCTGGCCATATTATTATCTTTAAATATTTTATCTTCAAACATTTCAAATATAATATCTTCCATGGTCCAGTGGTCAGCATATGGCTTCCACACCTGGAGGTCCCGGACTCTATTCCTCGATTTTGCTCTCGGGGAATTTTCTTTGAAAAAAAAAAAGTTCCCTGGATGTTCAGAGTAGAATGGATCAGTAGTGAAACAAAAAGTTGTAGAATTTCAAATGTTTAATTTAACAAGATTATAAGCTAAAGCCCAATGCTAATGTTATTAGTAGGGACCGGATCTTTAGTTAAAAAAAAAAAGACCATTTTAGGTTTTTACAATAGGTAAAATAGTTTTTTTAGGTTATTTTTGTGTCCAACTTGTGAAAGGGGTCGCAAAAACTGCCCGATCGTTAAAAATGTATCCTTACAGTTATTCTTAAATATACAAGTTGTTTCCGAGTTAATGTTACAAACTTTCAGGGATGATGGGGAAGGGTACACGTATCAATTTTAGATAAGGAATCCTGGTCCGGAAATGTCCGAGTCGAAAGTTACAAGCAAAAATATTGGTGTGGAAATGAAATAATTTTATTCCTCTGTACACCTTATTTATGTGTATTTATCTGTACATCTTACACATACTGTATTCATCTGACGTTGTTTACGTTGAAATTCATAATGTGAAATATTTTACATAATGCCCTTAGTTTCAGCCGATGTTGAACGCAGTTTTTCCGCATATAGGGTTATACTATCCGACACTCGGTGGTCATTTTCATTTGAAACTTTGAAAATGAATGTTGTTGTTTATTGCAGCAGGAACCGAAACCAGGCGAACAACATTCAAGAAAAGTAAGGCACGGAATAGATGTGATAAATAAATTAATGTAACAGTTAAATATAGGGAAAACAAAATTGTACGCCATATACGTTTTCGGCATTCTAAAACTGTAATCCAAAACTCTAAATATAAAAAACTTCTTTCCAGACTTATCTTTCACCACATTTTTGACAATTTAAGTATGACTTCCAACAATTTTTCTCAACCTCACCAGTATTTTAGACCTTTCGGATATTAACCCTTATATACAATAATTGTATTGTGTTGATTTCATAATACGCAATAATAGTATACAAAACACGGAACGTGCTTGCTTAGTCGTGTGTCAAATTCGCTTCCGCTGCCTGACTTGAAACACGTCGACTACATTCTGACCGGGGTCTTATGTTCACTTCAGACTAATACAAATATACCGATGTCACGGCCCTGGTTATCACAGAACATACTCTCCATTTGTAAGCGGAAACAAAAATGAAACATTTTTTGCAATCATCTCATTGTATTTACATTTCTGTGGGAATAGAAACTACTGCGTGTTCAGTTCAAAGTGTGTCATGGCTCGCTGTATGCCGTCATGTGGCTATCGTTGAGCCTAGAGAATTCAATCTTCCTACACTTCCACAGAGGCGTATTACTTATGTGCCAGAGAAGTTGCCTAGCAAGTACGGCGTTCATTCTGAAGAGTGCCTACCGATACGTACGGTAACGCCTGTAGTGGCAGGAATGTGAACTGTTTGGAAACACGTACTGAGATGAGTTTTTTCTTACTGTCGGGATATGGGGAGAGGGTTAAGACGATTACTTACGTATTTGTTGACATTAACTTCGACGGTCAACATGGACACGGAGCATTTGATTTGTGTTGTGGAATGTTGCCGAACGCAACAGATTATAACAAACACCCTGCGTACGATTTGCCCGCGCAAAACACAGTTCGAAAGAGGTTATGGTAGCACACAGACTTTACAGACCGCCATCTGTTGCTACGACGTTCAAGTTATACCGTACACGTTCTCAAGTTCAGATTGAACGCCTTGATTAATAGGCAACTTCTCTGACATAAAAGCTGAAAGTCGCTTCAAATCGCTGACTCACAACCGTGACGTCATGACACACTTTGAAATGAACTCCCAGTATTTTATTTAACCTGCTGTTGTTTCCTGTGACGCAATTTAATGCTGCATTTTTTACAAGAAACGTTCTCACTTGTCTATGAAGGTAACTAAAGTTACGGAAATTGTGGTTTTCTTGCTAAATAAAACTGGTGTAATGTTTTCATGAGTAACAAACGTTTCCAAAAGGTTTTTTCTGCTACATTCACTACATCGAAGTTGTTGCAGGATTTAACGAGTATGTAAGGGTTGACAGGAGCAAGGATAATTTAATCTGCTGGCACAGACAAAACCGCGCGGCTTTGACAAAACATATAAATTAGCAGTGTGTGCCAGTTACCCTTCATTATTAGCTCTAACTTCACTACAATTCAACGAACAGTCATGTGGTTGCAGTTACCACATTTAGTTTACAAAGAGACATTCGTACAGAATGCAATGGATATGGAAGCATTCCTTTTAAATGGTAATGGTTTGACATTAGAGCAAGAAAGCCCTATGGCTCCAATTGAATGTAATGAAGTCAAATTGAATTGAAATAATCACTATGACAATATGTAATTTATTTTTTGAATAAATCTGCATTCTAATTTAACTCAGAGAAATGCAAAAAAGAAAAACAAAGCTTAGACTGTTTTTAAATCTAAAGAAAGCCTTAAAATCTTTCAAAATCATCAGATAACTTTGTCCATCGCTGTGGAGTAACGGTTAGCACCAGCATCGGACGTTTTCGCTCGAGCGCCAAGTAATTCATAGCATAATCCGATAGATAGCGCACATGCATGATGGGTAAAATTATCGCGGGCGATAAATCCTCGAATGGTATAAGCCGAGCGTTAGACATTCGTTCTTGTTACAATGATGAACTGTGTAGTAACATCATAGATGTTTATCATTTCAAAACTTTGCAGTGTTTAACTAACCTCTCCATAGTATAACTACAAAACTTGCTTTAAAATGTAATATAACTGTTGTAGGTAAATGTTCCCCCCCCCCCCCACACACAGGAGTGATTTTGTTTTTGCCACATCTGGTAGATGTTATTGGATGTAAATGTAATTACCTATTACAAACAGAGAACACAATCACGATAATGCAAGAACCGTATCAAGTTTTATAGTAATAATAATAATCTCTAATAATTAGTGTATCAATCTTTGCGTCTGTAACATTTGTGCAGCATGATTATTCGTTTTATTATATTTTCTGTGACGTTATCTCTGTACTAATATTGTTATTAATCTACTGCTATACCAATAATATTTTGTAAAACGTTTCTACATTGTCGCAGTATAGTATAGGCGGAACACTATGTATGGTCTTAGAATATTATATTATGTGGTAAATCAAATATAGAATAATTATTAATTAACAATAATAACTGTATATCGAAGTTTTTCATAGTATTTTATTTATAACTTCATGTTACTGTTTTGGTACGTTCCATTAAATTGTTCCATTAGACGTTTGTCATAAACGCAGAAAATAAAGCCTTATTTTTACCGTGTGAGCAAAACATGTATATCTTATCTGTCGCCTTCCATACAAGATAAGTCATGTCGGTGAGATGACCTTGTAGGCTACTATGCTTCTATTTATTACGAGCGTATCACGATCTCACTCACTCACTCGGGGGTGCGACATTCGACCGAGTTTAAGCGAGCGATTTAACTCCAATGCAGCACTCTGGTTAGCACGTCTAACCGAGAAACCGGCAAACCCGGTTCAAATCCTGTTTTTTTTCAGAGGTTTTCCCTCAACCAATTCAACTGCTGGGTAACTTTCGGCGTTGAACTTCGGATTCCTTTGGCAATCATAATTACATTTCCCCTCTTTCATCATCATCTCCGTTTCTTTCCTTCGTTTCGGACTTGCTCGGATGTAGAGTCGCCTGCGGGCTACCGCCGAACTTGGACCTCGTGTGTATGTGGTCACTTGTTGTTGGTGGTAGTGCTATGCACCGTGGGCTCGCCACTGGGCTCATGGTAACTCGTGAGATCGATGTTGAGGAACCACGGTGAAGCCTATGCGGAAAGGTAAAGGAATCATGTAGACTGTAGGGGAGTTCTAGGGCGACGCGTGGGGTGCTTTAGGGCATGTGAACTCTCCTAAGACCAACAACACAAACATTTTGATAGAGGCAGTCCCTCAGTAGGGCCACAAGCGAAATCAGGGAGAACTCGGCACATGTCGAGAGCTCCCCAAAACCTAGTGTCGAAATCTCCCCTAGATACACCTTCATTCAAAAGATAACAGCACACTCGAAACAGAAATAATTGTTTGAGGATAATCATTAACCACTTTGGCGCCTTTACTTACCTGTAAATGTATATACAATAATTTGTGAATCTCTAATATCACGCACATACAGTCAAAATACAGTAGAACCCCTATTATCCGTCACCCTATTAACCGATTGGTGGATTATCAGACTGTCTTTCCCTCGCTCTTTCTTTCTGAAAAAAAAAAAAATATGAAGTACTGTACATTATATTAGTATGGATATTTTCTACTAAGTGTTTTTACAATCTTTACCCTTACACAGTACGATCTACTCTTCGAGTGGCCGTACTGTCTAACTTCTATGAAAAATGTCTTCCACAGGTGCCAAAAGAAAACGTGTTGTGCTACCCAAAAGCTCAAGTAATTGAGTGGTTTGGTAAAAGAGAAACTCTGGTTAATTTCGTTTCACAATTGTAATATCAATATTGTTTGATTTTAAACAGGAGGGCACTAAAGTAACCCATATTATCAAAAAAGTGCTTTCCATACTACATTCGTTAAACAGCATTCGAAAATTCCTCCCGCTATCACTCAAGAAAATACTAGTGGAAACACTAGTAATGCCCCACTTCGATTATTGTGATTCTCTACTGACCGACCTCAATGTCAACCAGTCGCAAAGATTACAACGTGTTCATAATTCTTGTGTTCGCTTCGTCTGCGATGTCCGTCGCGCTGACCACATTACCCCATCCTTCCAAACTCTAAACTGGCTACGGCTTAACGAACGTAGAAATATTCATTATCTTGTTCTCCTTTTCCAAGACCTTCACACCTCTACACCTACCTACCTTGCCTCCTGTTTCAGTTACCTGTCATCATATCATAATCTCTTCACACGCACGCAAAATAGCCTCATACTATCCATACCAACACATAAGACTTCATCGTATTCATCATCATACACAATCTCGCTTTCGCACTTGTGGAATACCCTACCCAGTGACATCAGACTCTGTCGGAATTTAGTAGCGTTCAAAAGCAAACTTATTAAGCATTTTCTTACTGCGTAGAGTAGGTTTAATTTTTACTTAGTTAATAAAAAAAATTCTCTCTTCTTAATTTTTACAATGAATTGTCTAGCTTTTATTAGTCTGTTAATTCTTTTAGTACTTTGATTTTTATTGTATTTGTAAATTCAATATTAAATTGTAATTATAATTGTAATTGTATTCTTTATATTGTAGTTGTAAACCCCTGGTAGAGGGGAAGAGAAGGCCTGATGGCCTTATCTCTACCAGGTTAAATAAATAAATAAATAATTAATAAAATAAAGTCCATTTCCGGCAAGCATTATCTTTTGAAAAGACTGCAGACTTCAATACATCTCTTGAACAATAAAATTCATCATATAAACAGTCATCACTCGTGCCAAATCAAATGTTCAGAATAATGATTTTTACATTGAAGAAATAAGAGAGAAAAATGCTCAAAGAGAAAAAATATACGGAAGCCGTGAGATTAAAAAAAATAGGGGAAATACGGCAGGGTTGGTAATCCTACGAGAGAATAACGTTACAGACTGTTCCATGTTCCTTTATATGTATATCGAATATGTTTATTTTCTTTTTCTGTGTGTGTATGTGTGTGTGTGTGTGTGTGTGTGTGTGTGTGTGTAGTCGGCCTCCGTGGAGAGTTTGTATAGCCCTGGCCTTCTATGCCCAACGTTGCGGGTTCAATCCCGGGCCAGGTCGATGGCATGCTTAAATGCGACAGGCTCATGTTAGTAGATTTACTGGCATGTAAAAGAACTCCTCCGGGACAAAATTCTGGCAGATCCAGCGACACTGATATAACCTCTGCAGTTGCGAGCGTTGTTAAATGAAACATAACATTAACATTAACATCTTTTTCTGTTCCGGGGTTCCCAAAACATTACTGCATAATTATTGAAAAAAATACAGAAACATCATTTTATTTTTACTTCAATTTTTATTGTACCTGAGTTTTTTAATGTACTTCACTCCCACCCCCTCTACTAGTAAACTTACAACCGTTATCCACACAGAACCAAAACCGCGTATGCAGTACTGAGTTAGTGAGTATAGTGCGTTCCAGAAATATTTTCGCGTTTTCCAGTGACGAAAGAGCTTTTTATATTGAATCATATTTTCGCACAGGTTCTGTCGTCCGTTTGCCTGCGTCACATCCCGGTTTCCCCCATCTGCTTCTGTTCGCCCATCTGTAAAGTCTACTATCTGGGCTGTCTTAGCTCTTTTCTGAACACATTAATTTCTGTTAGGAATTGGATGTCTACGTAATATCATACAACTGTTTAAAATAACTTAAATAAAATGGCCTCGTTAAGTAATTAACTGTCACGTGATTTCCCCCCCCCTTTCTATGACCCTGCGACAAAACCACTTTAACGGGCAGTAGATAGCATTTCTGAGTAATTTGATCTTTTCGGATCGGGCAGAAGTGAAGATTAAATTTACAGGACGTAAGGTACTCTTTTATAGAGTAGGCATAGAATTATTTCAACATGAGTTACTCGTACGAAGGACGAAACTGGTAATTGGAATTAGGTACAATAGTCTATAGTGCGATAATATGCACAAAAGAACTGAAGCCTGTATCGAAATGAACGGCCACCATTTTCAAAAATGTGTTCAAATATCCGTATTATGATTATTTTTGAATTTAACTTCATTCTCTATATTGTACGCTAATGTGCTGTAACAGTACAATATACACTGCATAATTAATACGTTCGAATGGATAGTTCAATTCGTGAGTAAAAACACTAAGTGTTAATACAGTACTGTATTTTGATTAAACAAAAGCTAATGAAAATTATCAAACTCAAAATTGCGATATTTCCTAGTTTACATAAATGGATGAACTACTTTTCTTCCCTCCTATACCTAGTAAAGTGATTTGTATTTTACGGCAGTATCATTGAACTCCAGTCTTGGAAGAGGGAGCAAGCGGTGTTTCCGGTTCTAGACTTTTAATCCAAAGATATAGCCAGGTTAATATTAAAAATGTTAGTAAAAATAAAATGATGTCCCTGTACAAGCTTACATGGCAATAGTAATTAGCTATGTTGAGTATTTTGAGAGAACTGGAGAGGACATAATTATTTCTGAGACATTTGGAATTAAATGAAGGAAGAATCTTTGTTCGCGTTATTTTTCAATAGCCACTAGCAATAGGCATACTTGATTTCACTATAATAATATTTAGTCTACGAAAATCAAGTTGTTGCCTAGGCCTGGGGAGACATAAAAAGCATTGTTTATAGAAATCTGTTAAACTAATTTGAATGCATAAGTGGAACATAATACTGCAGAAATGTATACTCTTACAAAATTCTAAAAGTCGTATATTGTAACAAAATTTTTAAAAAGTTCCCTCTTTTTGACAGTTTTTTCTTTCCTATTTGCCGATAGGCTCGCACATTTTTCGTACTATCCAAGGTTGGATCGTACGTGATGCCAAATTATCGTACATGTACGATCCAGATCGTACGCTGGCAACACTGCATCTGATAGCACTGGAGAAAGAGAGCGTTATAACATGTAATCAGAGCCAGGAACTTCGTACCGATCGCTATCGCCCTATGCAGAGTACGTCCAGCCAGGTGCGACGTCATCAAAACACAGCTACAGCTTCTCACATAAATAGGAACATACAATGGAAAGGGTCGACCTGGTTGGAGAGTTGGTATAGCGCTGGCTTTCTATGTCCAAGGTTGCGGGTTCGATCCCGGGCCAGGTCGATGGCATTTAAGAGTGCTTAAATGCGACAGGCTCATGTCAGTAGATTTACTGGCATGTAAAAGAACTCCTGCGGGACAAAATTCCGGCACATCCGGCGACGCTGATATAACCTCTGCAGTTGCGAGCGTCGTTAAATAAAACATAACATTAACAATGGAAAGGAAAACAAACTCGTCGCCAAGGCAATAATCCCGTTTCCGGAAAAGAAAGACGTATGAGACATTCGTAAATGCACAGATAATTACATAATTATGTTTATGTACAACTATACGAATTGTTATATCTACATATATTGACATTGATACAATTGCTCTTTACATATTTACATATTTACATAATTTACACCTATAAAATATAACATAGGGTGTAACATTTACAGAAATGATGAAAACAACAGGTTAATAATAAAATAATACATTTCGTAAATATCTTGAAACGCTTACTAAGTAAAATCCAAAGAGGGAAACTAACTGAACATACATACATACATACATACATACATACATACATACATACATACATACATACATACATACATACACACATACATGCTTACATATAATTATATAAAGTGCTAGGAAACTTACTGTGTTTAAACAGGGAATAATCCTCGCTCACATTTGCAGCAGAACAATATGTTTTTTCTCTCTGTGAGGCTGGGAGGAGAACATCCTTGTGCACCGCGATCTGAGGTCTATTGTGTGCCCTGGGATGAGTTGCAAGCCCACCGACGCACCCACGCCGAACCGACCTAACCGCCAACACCCTAACGACCAGTCCCGCCATCCTTCCAAATCCGTGTACCTTTCCACACCAATAGCCCCCCCTACATTCCCCCCTCAAACGGTCTGAGGTGTACGCCACCCCTCCAGGAGTCTCAACGGTCTGAGGTGTAGGCCACCTCACCAGTCGGGAGGGGAGTGGGTTCCGCTGCTGGGTCGCCAAATACCATGTTTTATCATATCCATGGATACCGGTCGAGAGCGTCAGGAACTTCGGAGGGCCGCCGCAGACGCGATCTGATAACCAAGGAAGACAACCGGAATGATGAGGGAGGAAAGGAAGTGGCGAGAATGAGTGGGGTTTCATACGCCTGATAATGTTACCTGATATTCATCCATAGGAGTGAGGGAAAACCCCCGAAAACACCTCACCCACGTAACTCGTCCCAAGAGGGGAATCGAACTCCGACCCGAACGTTGTTACTCAAACGTCTTGCATACTGCCGATGTGACCCTGTTGAATGCAGTAAGGGTTGTTAACTTGAATATGATGCACTCCAAGGCGGCCGTTGGTCGCGCAGGTCTCCCGTTTTGTATGCCCAATTCCTGGCTGCTAGCACCCTGAATAACGAGATCGGTACGAAGTTCCTAGCTCTGATAATCACCGTTCATAACAAGGCAGGCATGAGCACATTTCCTCATCGACAATCGTACACGTTCGAATATTGTAGCATGTCTCTAAATCTGTTCACAACTACTTAAAATGTGTTCCCGGGGTTCGTTAACGTTATCAACAGGTGTAAAATACACAAAATATTTCAAATAAAAAAAATCCTGAGAATTGAAGTCCGGAGACCTGAGAGTCTATTTTATAGTGTTGATGAGCCACGGCCGATACATCTGTTGTAAACGCTTGTGTGTAAGAACTCTCGAAAGTTGAAATGAAAGTGTGCCGATGCTCCGTCATATATGTAGAACAGCAACTATTTTTCCCAAAGAGGCATATTATCAAAAAGTCGTGTAGCGCGATGCAGAAATGAAGTCCGACAACAGATCACATACGATACCCGCCCACATATTCACGAAAAATTTTCGACGATGGACCAGTTTAGTGGTGTCACTAAGTGTTTCGCACGCTCAAATAAGTGTGTTATGGAAGTTCACAATATGGTCTTGCATAAAGGCTGTTTCATTTTTGTAAATAGGCCTAACATGTGCCTGAGAAACGTACGAGGTGTAGAATTTCTGCCGCGTTTCACTGTCTTCTAGTCACCCTTGGAGTTTGGATGTGAAACATCCACTGTAAATATCGCATAATGCTATCAGGTGCGGGTAAGATTTTACAACATAGGCTAATAGGTAATGCGTAGGCCTACTTCTACATGTAGTTTAAGAAAACAACATATGGGCTATTCCATATGAAATCGATCAGTAAAAAACCTCGCATTTTTTTATACTCTAATTTTTTCCCTATTTATACAAGGTGCTGAGGAGAGTGCATTTGCAAAAATATACTATCAAAAGTCAAACGGTTTTCGTATTGTTGAGCGACAAATTTAGCGTATTTTATAAAAACAAGCCTCTTTCAGCGCTCAGAACTCTGTAACCATTTACTGCAAAACATTGATCGAGAGCTCATTTTGAAGCTGACATTTTGTAGATTATGATAAGAAGTAATCCTTATTTTTATTGTATACAGAGAGACAGATAATCTGATTTTACTTACTTTTAGGCTTTTTGCCCATTTGTAAAAATGTAAAAAATATTGAGAAAAAACCTTGCATTATTAAGAGGGATTCGGCATTGTTTGCTTAGTGTGACACTAATAAGTTTCGGGGGTATTAAATAAATTATTTTCACACGCCTAGACTTGAAAGGCGCAACACAGTACACACTGGCCGAGAGATGAAGATAAGCGAGCAATGGGCGTCATTTTACTCCTGTGTTTATGAAAACCTGTGATGAAGCTAGCCCAGCTATGCCCTACTAGACGAAACATCAAGTGTTTATGTCTCCTTGCCTTGCTTGCCTAGGCTAGCTCCCGTCTCACAGTCAGCTGGTTAGCTCACTCGCGTACTATTTATTTTATTTATTTGATATTTTCAATACTTTCTTATCAACATACCATCAGTAAAAAATAAGTGTTTAATTGTACTTTCAATGCGGAATCTAGCTATATATTTTTAAAATATTTTTTCCTAGCCAAAGGCGTCTTAATGAGGAAAAATCTAAATTTCTCCATTTCCATAAAAAATAAGAAAATCTGTTTATATGTCAATATAAACTTTAATTTCTCAGCATCAAAATAAACCATGATTTTGATCATTGGGTGAAAGGGTTTCGGAGCTACAACAGTTTAAAGTTGCAAATTTTATGAAAATACCATACATTTAAATATTTTAAATTTAAACACTATGAAGTTCTGATGCCTCAAACTTTGCACAAAGCATTATATCACAGTTCTCTACGTACAAAAAAGTTTCATTGTATTTAGAAATTGTAAGGTCAATTTTCTCTATATTTAGTTCGATTTGAGATGGAATAGCTCATATGGACAGACAGTTTTGCCAACATCGAAACTACCATAAAATATTCGAAGGCTGCGTACTATTAGACTGTGCGTATCTTAAGGCTGGTTCACAATAAACCGGGAACGGAAACGAGAACGAGAACGAAAATATTGTTAAAATAAATGTATTTAAATATGAGCATCACAATTAACTTTCACGTTCCCGTTGCCGGGTTCCGGCAAGCTTCTCGTTAATTGTGAATGCTCACATTGAAATAAATCTATTTTAAGAATATTTCCGTTCTCGTTGTAGTTTCCGTTCCCGGTTTATTGTAAACCAGCCTTTATCCTACTTTTCCCTACGAACAACACACAGAAGGTATCGATCGATCTATCCTAAGGCCGTCAGCCGTGCTTTATGCCGTTCTTGCTTGCGAAAGCAATTGAGGAGAAGACAATAACGAAACCGCCGCCATGAGAGGAACATGATCGTAACAGGCGAGCATTCGGAACAGATTCGACTACAAATTAGAACACTGTGTTCAGCTTTAATGTCTGCTACACGAGAGTCAGATACTCCTCGCAAAGTAGATCGTATTTTATTTTTATGACCGTACCGATGAGTTTCTCTCTCCCTCAGCTCGCAGGGTTCTCTACCGGCTAATTACATCCAATTATACTTAATATTATAGGATTACGTTTCACAGAAAGAGATAAAAAAGGTATTTTGCGAGACGTAAATAGAATACCTCTAATTGGATCAAATTCTACGCAGACGGAATTACATTCAGTTGCGATGTTTTACATCTCTCAATACGAGAGCGTTGCAAGGTTTAAATACTTTGTAGAAACAGGATCATGTCTCAAGTACAAGATTAACTGTGAGATAGGAGGCAAATTAAGCAGAGAATCAATCTAGACAAATATCTCGGGCGTTGAAAGTTACAACTCTGTTTCCATGGAGAGCGACTGAGACGAGTTTCTTGTGCGGGGACTTCATCTTCATGTCGTTACTTTAAAGCGATTTCTAACGTAGTATAATGAAGGGGTTTATCGAACTGAATTTTAACATGCTACATGGTGTTTACTAAGCTTAAACCATTATTTTTTTTCTTCTTCAAGCATTTGATTAGTTACATTACACATCAATTCTGGGAGCCATATATCTCAGTTGATAACAAGTTTTAATTCCTATGAAAAGTTGGAGATTTATCCTTCGAAGAGGTGGAAAAATTCAAATATCTTGGAGCAACAGTAACAAATGTAAATGACACTCGGGAGGAAATTAAACGCAGAATAAATATGGGAAATGCCAGTTATTATTTGGTTGAGAAGCTTTTGTCATCTAGTCTGCTGTCAAAAAATCTGAAAGTTAGAATTTATAAAACAGTTATATTGCCGGTTGTTCTGTATGGCTGTGAAACTTGGACTCTCACTTTGAGAGAGGAACAGAGATTGAGGGTTTTTGAGAATAAGGTTCTTAGGAAAATATTTGGGGCTAAGAGGGATGAAGTTACAGGAGAATGGAGAAAGTTACACAACGCAGAGCTGCACGCATTATATCCTTCACCTGACATAATTAGGAACATTAAATCCAGACGTTTGAGATGGGCAGGGCATGTAGCACGTATGGGCGAATCCAGAAATGCATATATAGTGTTAGTTGGGAGGCCAGAGGGGAAAAGACCTTTGGGGAGGCCGAGACGTAGATGGGAAGATAATATTAAAATGGATTTGAGGGAGGTGGGATATGATGATAGAGACTGGATTAATCTTGCTCAGGATAGGGACCAATGGCGGGCTTATGTGAGGGCGGCAATGAACCTCCGGGTTCCTTAAAAGCCAGTAAGTAAGTATTATTATTATTATTATTATTATTATTATTATTATTATTATTATTATTATTATTATTATTATTATATCTTTCCGCTGACAGCCATTACAAGGAGTTTTCTTACCCCTTAAAAATATGTCGTTGACAACCGAATTTAACGAACTTCTGACTCGCTACCAAGCGTGTTAAACACAAGACCACGGAGGAAATGACGAAAATTCAAGTGTTTTTCATTTAATTTACGAAAATATTTTATGGTACTAATTATCCGATTTTTTCGATTAACCGTTCAGTCAACCCCCTTCATTATTACGGATAATAGGGGTTCTACTGTACTGAGTGTCTGACTTAAGCCGTTAATTTTTGCTCAGTCAGCCTAAAAAAACAGTTAAAACATGTGGGAGGCATTTAATAGTTTCGTAGGCGAAATTAGGGGTGTGTATAATAGAGATGAACAACGATCGAAAAAGCAAGATTAACAGCGTTCGCAAAGCCGAAAACCCGCACGACAATGTTCTATACGTCGAGTCGTTGACGCCTATATGTAACAGATAACTCATCGCTATGTTAAAATCGGCAGCACTTTGAAGAGAACAACCGCCAGGATCGCCACCCGTCCGCCATAAACGAACACGAGATGGCAGTACAGTCGCTAATGCAATTCAAATGGGAATTATGACGTGACTCCTTATGTAACAACTAGATGGCAGCGTAGTAAACCTGACAAAAGTTGTTAACCTCAAAGCCTATAAGGCCGACCTATCTGGGTATATATGATCTAGGGTTGACGTAAAGACTGCTTGTGAGTGTTTCGAGACGCAGAGATTGATCACTCCCGAAGTCCTGAACGTCAAGCAGCCTTGAATCGCCACAGTTGTTTATACCTGACTGAACTTTTATCTACTTTGGCAACTGTTATATATGTATTGTCAGACCATCGGATCTGTGCCCCTTCAGCGCTGTCGTCGTTCTTGAAAAAGTTAACGCCTGTACTCACTCCATTCCACCCGCTTTCCTCCTACCACGTTAAACAGCAAGCCACGAACCTTGCCGAATAGGGATGTTGCCAAATTTCCGTCAAACGGTATCATAAATAACTGGTCCCCCATGCTACAATATCATTTCTTTCAATCAAAATAGATCTTGTATTTCTACATTTTTCAAACCTAAATCCCATGTCTCGAATCACTTTCCGCAGCGTTTCTCTCCAACCTTGGAAAATATTGTCTCTCGCAACCTTCAGTAATTTCTTCAATGTCGGAACTTCATTCTACACGGTATAAAATTCTTGTACCTTTCTTCTTAAAATACATCGGTTCATATCATCTACAAGAATTAAAGGTTTCCTTGGTCTGTTCTTCCCTGGTGATTCTAGCTTTTCATCTTCTGCACAGACTCCCTCTCTCCTGATTTTCTTTGTTAGGCGCTCTGACCTGTCTATATAAATTACATAAAAATGTTGTATTATTAGTATTAGTTAAGTAAGTAATTTTAATACGTAATCAATTGAAATAAAATAAGCCCCACCTGTGATCGCAGCTCCTCTTTTCGTTGCCTGATTTAGAGGAAACAGATATTGACCTGTTTGTTTCTCTTCATAGAAAAATGCTATTATGTACTTTCTTAATATTTCTTTCGCCACTCCGTGCTACAGTGTTCAAGTTGAGTTGACAGCACTGGACTGCAAGTGCAAATAAACTGTCCCGCAAGAAAGCTCAAAATTGTGAGTAGTGGGGAGAGAAAGGGAGAGAGCTAGAAAAGAGAGAGATAGGAGTGCAGGGAGAGAAATGAATTACCGAGGCTGAGAAGGAATTAGGGTTCAGTTCGCATATCTTACGGGGGCACAGATCCGATGGTCCGACAATATAAACATATCAAGTAGCTTACTTGAAACATCATCTCTACCTCTCAGTTAATAATAATCCTCAATCTTTATTTAATTACTAGGCTCTTACTAAAAGGCTAGGAATTTTCTTTCCATATGTTTGAGATCAAGTGTGCAATCTCAAGTAAAAAGATATTAACGTTATGTTTCATGTTTCTTAGAAATGCAAATTTATTTGAGATTTTTTTTCTACTTATACAACAATAGGTAATATCATATAATAGAACCAGAACATTTTATAACTAAGATACTGTTCTGTTTTGTCTTTTTGTCTCATTTAAACATCTATATGTTATTTATTTCAATTGTGTAAACAATGTGTATCTTCTTTTCTTCAAGTTTCTTCAGAATATCAGTTATGGGTCGTTCGAAAAAAGTTTAATCACGAACAGCGTACAAATAAGAAACTATATTGTAAAAGTGTGTGACGTATATGTGCGAGTGTTTTAGATAAAACTAATTTATGCTCGACCATGCCGAAATATAGTAATTATACACCTGGTAGCAGTCCTTTAATGCATGTCATTAAAGTACACCTATTCATTAAAGTTCAGGTTTTCGATTATTCTCGGATATGCAATCGAAAAACGAGGGAAACGTCACGGAGGCTGGAATTCCAATACTGTCGCAGAAAGTTATGTTCTGTTACTATAATAATTAGCGTTAATTGTAAATAATATTCAAATAAATTCAATTTGTCATCTCGTTTTTCAATTCTAAATCAATTTCCAGGTTATACATTCTCTGCGTTACATCAAGGTCAATGACATTATTGTTCCTCGGAAAAAATCAATACTTTCGCGTCTGCGCACATCTCACAATTCACGAGCTATGAACAAGGTCACTTCCGATCTTCTGTCAGATACAAATAAAAATAAATACTTCTGAATAATTTCAAGTTAGAAATATGGTCGAGCATAAAAAGTCGTATGAAACTTGCCTATAATGGTAATTAAGACGCTCGTATGAAAACTATGAAACTCGCTTGCGCTCGTTTCATAAACAAACATACTTGCGTCTTAATTACTATCATTATAGGCTCGTTGCATAATGTACTATTATTAGGCATTGGTGCTTATAAATTCACGAAAATTATTTAATGATTGTGCTTAACATAGAAATACCTTATGTCAGTGGTTCCCAACCTTTTTTGACTGACGACACACTTTATTGAACGCCCACTAAATCGCGACACACTTATTTGCTTTTATGAATAATAATAATAATCATCATCATCATCATCCTTCACGAATTAGGCCTCTGTAGACCTGTTTCGGCCCCATCTAACAGTCTTCTTAACGGCCTTCCTGGTCGACGATGTCCTCTAGGTTTATATTGCATCATAATTTTTGGGATTCTTGAATTTTCCATTCTTCTTACATGATCTAGCCAATTGAATTTGTATCTGGTGATTTTTTCTTCTACTGACTCTACTTCTAATTGTTCTAAAATTTCTTCATTCCTTTTTCGGTCTAAAAGAGTATATCCTGCTGTTCTCCTGAAAAATTTCATTTCCGTTGCTTTGATTCTGTTCATGTCTTTTTTCTTTAATGTCCAAATCTCGCTTCCGTATAGAAGGGTGGGTAATGCTAGTGTATTACATATTTTTATTCTTGTAGATTTTTGTACTAATTTAGCTTTTAATGTATTGTTTATTATTCCTAGAATTTGTGTAAATTTGGTAATTTTCTTGTTCACATCTTTTTCATTTTGATAAGATATTTCACAACCCAGATAATTGAAATTTTGCACTTGTTCGAGGCATTGGTTATTGTGTATTATCTTACTTCTCACTGGGTCTTGTCCTAAAAATGCCATTACTTTTGATTTTTGTGCTGAAATTTCCATCCCAAAATCTTTTAATATTTCATTTAATGTATACAATCCTCTTTGTAAATTATCCTCTGAATTGGAAATTATGACTTGATCATCGGCATAGAGTAAGGTATTTAATGTATTTAATAATAATAATAATAATAATAATAATAATAATAATAATAATAATAATAATAACCGATTCTTTCTTCTATAGAAGAAGGTGGTGAAACTTTGTGTGGAATATTTTATTGCGGACGGGGAAATGATTACTGTCGTTTTGAATCTCCTTTTCGTCCAATAAGACTTTCAATGCCTAAGAGGAATTCAAACAAAAATTATATTAAAAACATAGTTATTCACACATAATTCGGTTTCATGATGAAAAATGCACGAAAAAGATGCCGGAACGCCGTTCAAGCGCGTTCCGCCAGAAAAGAAGCACTGATAACTTCTTTGTAGTGTCGGACAAATTGTAGAAAGGTCGATGTTAATACGCTATCGAAAATTCTAAGTGGCAGCTACTTGAGTGGCATTAGAAAAGAAAAAGGAAAATATGTGTCAAAAATCCCAACCTATCTATGCTGGATATCCGATAAAAGTTTTTATTATCGTTTTTGAAAAATCATCTATTTAAATTAATGCGAAGTCTGCGCTTGGTGGGCTGCACAGAGTTTCTTTATACGTGGTCTTATGGTTGACAGACCAACACGTAAATCATCTTCAAGATGCAACAGTCTGTTCCTTTGGTTAGATTTCACTATTTTGATGATACAAAATGCTGATTCACACAATTATGACATTGTTATAAATAACAGTTATAAATATTTTTTTCAGTTCATTCGGCTCCATCGACTGATTTGACAAAACATGTCCGCATATAAGACACTCGGGATTTTGTTTATATTCAGCTCCACGCCACGTAAAACCATATTGCAAGTATTCACCACTACAGATGTGGACAAATTATTAGACTAAAACGTTTCTCTTGGAAACACAATATAATTCGTCATATCAACTATCAGTGTAATTCACAGGGTCTCTATTGTTGTAAATATGATTGTTTACATCTTCTGGTATATTTTTCCGATGGTTAAGTATATATTTTTTGGTTATGTTGGTACTACTGGTGTTTTAATTATATACTTCAGAAGATATTCTCCCATGGCCTGCAAGAAGACCGGACATGAACGAAATTGAAAATCTGTGATCTATACTGAAGAAGGAAGTGAATAAATAAAAAGAGGCTTACAACAAAACATAGACTCATTTAAGCACTGTCTGATATCTGGCTACATGATACTAATATTCAAAGAAAGTGTCAAACTTTGGTTTCCAGCATCCCTGACAAAATCAACGTGTTAATAAAGAGTAAGGGAATGTTCACAAAATGTTAGTAACCTCAATACTCAATTTTCTCTTCATTATATCTGTGCAAAATACATTTTTGTTCATTATTTCTACCGATAAATACAGCTTCGTTGCACATATAATTAATTTAGTTTAATAATTTGTCCACGTCTGTATATTTACGAAATGGCAATAAGTTTTTGTGAACCCTGAAGGGAATTTTCGCTCACATTATTTGAATTAGCACTACTGTCATCTAACGCAAAACTTGATTCAGATTATCTTTTTAGAATTAAATATTTGTCCATGATAAAATCTAAGTAACGCACTTTTGATAATATAGCTGCACTATCACCCGCTCAAGCGTATACTGTACACTGAAGCTGACAAATAAATTCTGTCGATTCTAATCTCTGTTTATTACTAAGTGGAAGAAGTAAACGAATTACCAAGAATTGTTGTTCACTTTCATTCGAATTATCGTCAGACAGAAAAATTAAACTCAGCATTGTTGCTGGTGTTCACGTTTCATTGGTAAAGTCTGTCTCAAAATAAAATATATCATATCAAAGACTTCGTTGTAAATAAAAAAATGCGTTGTAAAGAGACTTTCTGGATGGCACAAAATTTATTTTTCAATTTTAAATTTTCGAGACACATTCCATGGGGTTGCGCGACACACCGGTTGGAAACCTCTGCAGTTCTGCATATAACTATGTAGTTTTGACCTGAACCAATAGTCTCTAATCGCTAAAGCGCAAAAATAAAATAAATAATACATACATCTTGATTACACAACTTTTAACACTGTATCACTTCGGAATATGTATGATAAGAACTTTCTTGTGTTAAATTTTAACGTGCCTTGTTAACATGTTTCGACCTATTTTCGGTCATCTTCGGAACTGGTCGTTGTTGGTCTTGGCGCCTCTTGTTTCCTGTGTGGGTGCGTACAGATAATTTCAAACACGTTACAAAGAACACATCACAGCCATAACAAAATTACAAAACACCTCCACAAATGCAGAACACGTCACAAATGCCAACCATACCTACAGAGACATCAACACAGACATGGAAATACTGCACATCCAACCAAAAAGCCAGAAACTCAACACACTAGAACAATATGAAATATACAGACACACGAAAACACACCCCAAACGATATTCTCAACACACAACTCAATTTCAAAACACATACACTCTTTGACTCTACACTACGAACGCACCCACACCGGAAACAAGAGGCGCCAAGACCAACAACGACCAGTTCCGAAGATGACAGAAAATAGGTCGAAACATGTTAACAAGGTACGTTAAAATTTAACACAAGAAAGTTCATATCATACATATTCCGAAGTAAATAATACACTTCTGTGATCGGGATCAAATCAAGTAATGTTGAATTTAAGGGCAAAGTTGTACGGGAACCATCTTGAGTACCGGAAGTTCGGGGCTTCGGAACAACTTGAGAACTTCGAGAATGCTAGTAACTTAGGTTTGAATCGCTCTGTATATTTCGCGTGCGTTACTCTCTTGTAGGTTTCGAACGTGAACTGAATCCGACGACGGTGTGTCAGAAGCCACTTTTTCGTTATCAGGGATGTTGAAAATAATTTAGTTCAGCGAAAATCTCGATAGCCTATACTTTTTTTACAGCATTACTTTATTTTATACAGGCCTATCTTTAGCCTTGGTGCGTAGACCTCGAATTTCGCAGCCATAGAAACCAATTCAGTATCTCGCACGTCGCATGCGTCGATTCAGAAAAACCAAGGCTTTTCAGTAAGTAGCTTTACAAGCCATGGAGGCTTTTCGCTGCAGAACAAGAAATGTGCATCTACAAGGCAGGGATTCACAAATAAAATACACAGATGAAAGAAATGATGACTTACCCGATTGATCTGGCGAGTCGGTGTTGTCGAAGTCGTAGATACCGGGGGGCTTGCCCGCTCTGAAGGAAGGCCTCCTGGACGTGGGGATGCCTGTGGGACTAGGGCCTTCTCCCGACTCCCCAGCATCTCCGTTACTGCCGTACCTGACAAGGACAACAACCAAGAAATGCGAGTGATATGATTCCTTGTTAACTTAACAGTTTGGATATATAGCTGTTTAATTATTTGAAGGGGAAGTTTTGTAAAAGAAGTACGTACAAATGCTGGGATAAAATTTAAAAAAATGAAGGCATGTATGCTACGAGGCGCATCCAGAAAGTAAGTTTCCCTATTTAAAAAAAAGAACACATACTTTCGGGAAAACATTTATTGGCAAAAGGTACAGCAATGTTTCAGCTGTTTTTCAACATACCCACCATCAGAAATGAGACACTTGTTGTATCGTGGGATCAACTTTTGTATCCCTCTGTCGTACAACTCTGCCGCCTGTGAATGGAACCAGCGTGTGACAGACGTCTTCAGCTGTTCGTAGTTGCCAAAACGCTCACCGGAGGACAAGAATTTCTTGAGGTGCAAGAAAACGTGAAAATCGCTAGCATCAAGATCAGGACTGTAGGGTGGATGATCAAACAACTCCCAGCCAAATTCCGTCAAAACAGCTGCTGTGCGCCGAGCCGTATGTGGACAAGCATTGTCATGGAGGAGCACAACACCTGCAGTAAGCATTCCACGCCCCTTGTTTTGAATGGCACGTCGCAATTTTCGCAGTGTTTCACAGTAACGGTCAGCGTTCACTGTTTCATCTCTTGGAAGGAAGTCAATGAGCAGAATGCCCTTCCTGTCCCAGAACACCGTGCACATCACTTTCCGTACCGACAGCGTCTGTTTGAATTTCGTCCTGACCGGAGATCCACTATGCCGCCAATGCATTGACTGCTGCTTGGTTTCCGGGGTGAAGTGCGAAATCCAAGTCTCATCGCCCGTGACGATCCTGGCGAGGAACTCCTCGCCGTCATCGTGATACCGTTGCAGAAATGTCAGTGCTGCTCCTAAATGTTGCATTTTGTGTTCGGGTGTCAGGTTTTTCGGCACCCACCTGGCACACACTTTTTTGAACAGCAGATGCTTAGTGACAATCTCATGCAACAAGGATATCGATATCTGCGGAAAATGGCTGCTCAGCTTCGTAATCGTGAAGCGACGGTTCTCCATGATGCACTGCCTTACCAGCTCAACACGATCATCATTGATGAGGGACGGTCGCCCACTGCGCTCTTCATCATGGACACTTTGACGACCTTCGGAAAACTGCCTACACCAGCGACGCACCATCTGCTTACTCATGATGTTCGACCCATAGACCTGACAGAGCTGCCGATGAATTTCAATTGGCGCAATGCTTTGTGCATTAGAGAACTACATCACCGACCGAACCTCGCAGGCGGCGGGAGAAGGAATAAGAGCTTCCATTTCGGACCACTGCTTCCACGCTACTGGCACCAGGCGGGACCTGTCCGGCTGACATATGATTGATACGTCATAGATCTGTTACGCATGCGCAATTGACACGGCTAATTACGTTTACTTTGAAGGGGAAAAAATCAGGAAACTTACTTTCTGGATGCGGCTCGTATATTTATATTATACTAGCAGTATTTAATACAGCATTTAAACAATTTATAGAAAGGTAAATGTAAAGCATATTGTGGAATTTTTCTTGGGAAAGAATATTGTAAGTGTACGCTACCATGAATGGGCCAGAAAGAGAAAGTATGAAAAAAAGATGAGATAAAAAATAATTAAAGACATACAAAACAATAGAAATGAAAGCCCAAAGAGAGAATAATATGACACCAAATAGAAGAAATGTAGGAATAAGGAAAGAAAAAAGATGTAGATAAAGCGAGGGGAAGAAACTAGACAAAAAGAATAATGAAAGAAATACAGAAAGTAAAAGGAAAGTTAAAAAGATAAAAAGGAAACAGAGAAATAGATGAAGTAAAACAGAACAAGGTATACAAGATGAAAAAGGAGATGGTAACACGAGTAAATAAAATTACGCAAGGAAGAAAGAGAAAGGTAAAAAAGGTGAAAATGGCTTAAGAAAGGAAATATATTTAAATACTAGAGATGAACAACGATCGAGAAAGCAAGACTAACAGCACCCGCAAAGCCGAAAACCCGCACGACAATATTCTATACGTGGCGTCGTCGTTGACGTAAAGACTGCTTGTGAGTGTTTCGAGACGTCGAGATTGATCACTCCCGAAATCCCGAACGTCAAGCAGCCTTGAATTGGCACAGTTGTTTATACCTGACTGAACTTTTAACTACTTTGGCATCTGTTTTATATGTATAAACAATCAAGTAGCCTATTTGAAACATTATCTCTATCTTTCAGTGTATAATAATCCGTTCCCCAATCTTTATTTAATTACTAGGCCCTTATGAAAAGGCTAGGAATTTTCTTTTCATATGTTTGAGATCAAGTGTGCAATCACAAGTAAAAAGATATTAACGTTATGTTTTATGTTTCTTAGAAATGCAAATTTATTTGAGAATTGTTTTCCTTTTATTTTTATAGGCCTAACCATAGCTAATATCATTATAATACAACTAGAACATTTTGATAACTAAGATACTGTTCTGTTTTGTCTTTTTGTCTCATTTAAACATTTATAATGTTATTTATTTCAATGACGTATGTTATTCAAAGTTACGAGATCTTTCCACGCCGACCAAATGCCATTTCGAGAATGATGAGCGAGACTCGAAGTGCACGAGAATGACGAGACGAGACTCGAAAGACAAATGCAACGAACACAGCGAGCGAGAGCGGCAGTTAGTTTTGTTCATCTCTATTAAATACAATTGAAGGGCATGGGGGAAAAAACAGAGAATGTTAATTTTTTAGCGATTTTATGATGTATAGCTCATTCTATTGGCGACAACTGGGATTATAGAATGTCCAATCACAAAGGGTTTATATCTGGAAATCTTCGTATAAGATAACGTTAAAGATATAGTGACATTTCCTATTTTTTCTCCCTTATTCTTCATATTGTCATGGGAAGACAATTAAAGAAGTATATAGCCTTTTATAAATAGAGAAGCAGAAGGAATAAATTAAGCACAAAACAAAGAGAAAATATGACAGAAGAAATAAAGATGGAGCAAATGAAGGAAGGAAATGTAATAAAGAAGAAAGAGGTAAGGGACGAAAAAATAACGTATAACAAAAAAAGGGCGAAAGAACGTGTCAAGGAGTAAAGTAAGGAGAAAATAGAAGAAAGAAATGTAAATGAAAGAAGAAAGAAGTAAGAGACGGATGAAGAAAGAAATGACGAAAGATAGAAGATATACGAAGGTGGAAGAAAGAAGCTAAGGAGAAAATAAAGTAAAAATAAAAGGCAAAGAATATAACTGAAAGAAGAAAGAGGTAAGAAACAAATAAAGAGAGAAAGAAGAGAAAAGATAAATGAAGACGGAAGAAATAATGTGAGAAAAATAAAATAAAGAAAAAATAAAGGAAAGAAATTTAATCGAAAGAAGAAAGAGGTAAGAGACAAATGAAAAAATATATAACGAAAGACAGAAGATAAATGAAGAAGAAAGAAATCATGTAAGATGGAGATAATACCGGGAAAAATAAAGAAAAGAAATATAACTGAAAGAAAAGAGAGGTAAGAGACAAATGAAGAAATATATAACTAAAGATAGAAGATAATGAAGACGGAGAAATGTAACAGGACCACCATTAACGAATGTTATATAAATTGTACATAATTTAAGGCAGTAAATATACATATACATATGAAGACGGAAAAACAACGTTTGAAGAATCAAATAAGGCAAAGATAAAGGAAAAAAAAAATAATTGAAAGAAGAAAGAGGTAAGAAACAAATGAAAATACACAGTGCGGTCGAAAAGTCCCTCCGCAGCTCCATTAGTTCTAGTAACCTTGTAAAAAGTTGGCACTCTCCCATTTATTCCGGTTTGACAACCTCACACCCTCAGTCAATCATATGCTTAGCGGCCAGTGCTGCCACTTGAATTCTTTGCCTAGTGGATTGTCGATCGCACTATATATAACGAAAAATAAATAGAGGTGGAGAAAGAATGCAAGATGTAGGAAATAGGCTAAAGGAAGAAAAAAAAATAAAGGAAAGTAATATAATTTAAAAACTAAATAACGAAAGAGAGAAGATAAATGAAGACAGAAGAAGGAATATCAGAAAGAGGAAATGAGGAACAAATAAAGGAAAGAAGTATAATTGAAGGAAAAAAGAGGTAAGAGACAACTGAAGAAACAAATAACGAAAGACAGAAGAAACATGGAGATGCAAGAAAGCATCTGGGAGGAGAAAAAGGGAAAAAATAAAGGAAAGCAATTTAAAATTAAAGAAGAAATAAGTAAGAAACAAATTAATGAAGAAAAAATAACGAAGGACAGAAGTAAAATGAAGACGGAAGAAAGAAAGTAAGCAAACGAAAGAAGGAAAAAGTAAAGAAAGAAACATGGTTGAAAGATGAAGTAGCTAAGAGAGAAATGAATAAAATGTAGAAGAAAAACAAAACAAGAAAGGACGTAAGTATGAATTAATGAAGAAAATAAAGGATAGTTATATAACTGAAAAAAAAGAAAGGAGAGATGTCGAAAGAAGAATAGAAAGAAAGAGATCAGGAGAAGAAAGAATTTAAGAAAAATGGAATGAAGTAAAGATAGAATGAGAGAAAGGAATTAAGAAACAGAAGGTAGGAGGGAATAATAATAAATAATGGAAGAGAAAGTAAGAGAGGAATAAATATCGGTAGAGAGAAGTGCTTACCGGACAGAAGGCGTCTGGGTCTGTTGCCCGCCTTGCTGCTGTTGCTGCTGCCTGGACACGGACGCTACGGCTGCCGCCACTGCAGCGGGGTTGAGGCCTCCGCTGCTCGGGTCGCCAGAGCGCGCTGCGTACACGTCGTACGCCGAGGCTCGCCTGGGCAGCTGCACTGGCAGTCCTGCAAGTAGAGAGGTCCGCGTCACTACTCTGAAGCTTTGAAAACTTTAAACTAACTTCCGATCATAAGGATAAAAGAGGAAGGTGTCTCCAATTATAGTGATGCCACAGGATAAATCCTTAAGAAAATATAAACAGAATTTTCCTTTGCAATTTTGAATTATTTCTCTACATTTAATACAACATAATCCATATTTAAATTATAATTTCGTCATGGATTTAGTTGAAATTTGTTCATATGTGAACTTTAAGTGCAAAATTGTTTCTTTCATTAAACACAAAGGAATTGAAAGTAATCTAACCTAAACTAACCTAACCTAACCTAACCCAACCCAACCCAACCTAACCTAACCTAAACAGAATTTTTCTTTGCAATTTTGAATTATTTCTCGCCATTTAGTACAACATAATCCATATTTAAATTAACATTTCGTCATGGATTTAGTTGAAATATGTTTATATGTGAACTTTAAGTGCAAAATTGTTCCTTTCATTAAACACAAAGGAATTGAAAGTAATCTAACCTAAACTAAACTAACCTAACCTAACCCAACCTAACCTAAACAGAATTTTCCTTTGCAATTTTGAATTATTTCTCGCCATTTAGTACAACATAATCCATATTTAAATTAAAATTTCGTCATGGATTTAGTTGAAATTTGTTTATATGTGAACTTTAAGTGCAAAATTGTTCCTTTCATTAAACACAAAGGAACTGAAAGTAATCTAACCGAAACTAACCTAACCTAACCTAAACAGAATTTTCCTTTGCAATTTTGAATTATTTCTCTCCATTTAGTACAACATAATGCATATTTAAATTAAAATTTCGTCATAGATTTACTTCAAATTTATTTATATGTGAACTTTAAGTGCAAAATTGTTCCTTTCATTAAACACAAAGGAACTGAAAGTAATCTAACCGAAACTAACCTAACCTAACCTAAACAGAATTTTCCTTTGCAATTTTGAATTATTTCTCTCCATTTAGTACAACATAATGCATATAATTAAAATTTCGTCATAGATTTAGTTGAAATTTATTTATATGTGAACTTTAAGTGCAAAATTGCTCCATTCATTAAACACAAAGGAACTGAAAGTAATCTAACCGAAACTAACCTAACCTAACCTAAACAGAATTTTCCTTTGCAATTTTTAATGATTTATCTCCATTTAGTACAACATAATGCATATAATTAAAATTTCGTCATAGATTCAGTTCAAATTTATTTATATGTGAACTTTAAGTGCAAAATTGTTCCTTTCATTAAACACAAAGGAACTGAAAGTAATCTAACCTAAACTAACCTAACCTAACCTAACCTAACCTAACCCAACCTAACCTAACCTACCAGGGAATCAGGTTTTGCTAAATGAGGAGAGACACAAAACAGAAGCGCGATAAATTAACAACTGATTGTTTTTTCTGTTATACTGGAAAATAAAAATAATAGGAAACAAAGATTAAGTAGAATAATGACCAAGTACTTGTGCTTCTAGATTTGCATAAAACTCACGAAGATCTGTGAAATATAGAGACTGCAAAGTACAGTGACATAAGTGAAAGTGAAGCTGCCGTGAAAGAGTTCATTGGGGATTGAATAAGAGAGATTTTAATGTGAATCTACAAGCTTACACCTCCGATCAAACGAGTCTTCTCGACTCCACCTGCACTGCGAAATGACAAAGTTCCTTTCAATGTGCATTTCTTCTTCGTCCTGTCCTCTGATCAGTTTGATCACATTTCCTTCCCCTCGCCTATGTGGTACCTAAGAGGTTACGTCCATTTTCGATTTTTCCCCTTCAAAATTTTCTAGAGCTCCTTCAGTGGAGCAGCGTAACCCGAAGTGAGACAAGTGACCAACAGGCTTGGAGCTCACATAGGCCTATTCAGTTTCTTTCAGCCCCGAACCCTTTGTGGGAACACGTTTTTGCGTACCTTTTAAATTTCTCCTCCCACTTCTCCTCATTCAATTCAATTCAATTCAATTCAATTCAAAGGACAGATGAGGTACGAAAGAAAATTAAAAAACATTAATGTTTCCAAAAAATATGTTCTTCATTTATGAACGCTAAGCCAAGGAATCTATTTTTTTAATAACATCATGTAAGTTATTTATTTTTCCAATTCTGGATCCTTCATAATCTCAAAACGTACGAAGTCATATATTTTATTATTTATAAATATTGTATTATTTTGTGAAAACTTCATCTAATGTATGATCTCAATGTAATGTGTAGACAACAAAATGAAATGCTTCAGAATATTAATTTATCATTATAGAGAGTAATGGGATTTTGAATTGTAGATGTTACCCTAGATCATATATACCCAGATTGCTCGGCTTTGACGGTAACAACTTTTGTCATTGAGTTATTACATAAGTAGTCACGTCATAACTCTCATTTGAATTGCGTTAGCGACTGTACTGCCATCTCGAGTTCGCTTACGGCGGACGGGTGGCGATCCTGGCGGTTGTTCTTTTCAAAGTGCTACCGATTTTAACATAGGGATGAGCAATCCGTTATACAGTGTGATTCACGAGGAAAGGTAAAAAATTTAGGATGTGAATTCTGAAGTCATTCTCAGTCAAAAAGTTCATATGAATATAGGTCCGTTTTCGAACGGTTACGGAGATATGGCTTTTGATTTCACAAAAACTTCAAGATTCCATTGTACTAACTCGCATTTAGAGACAGATAACGGACAAATTTAAAGTTTATATTCATGTATGCATACATACCTAATATTCTAGACGTCGGGGTCGATGTTTTCGCACATTTTCAAAGGTACCTCCTTCTGCTTCAATGCACTGTTGCGCTCGGGCGTGAATCGCGCTCACCGTGCGGGAGAGCTGCACGTAACTGTTCTTTATGCTGCATTCAAAATAGATCTATTAGCGCCTCTCTCGTTTCCCCCTTCCTTTGCTATACCAAGTCTTTCATCCAACCCCATAAACAGTAAGTACTCTTCGAAATGGTACCCTTCTGTTCTGAAAGCGTCGTTCATATTCAGCGACGACACGCAAGGAACATCCATCGCACAAACCATAAACATACACAATATCGGCGTATTCTGTAGTCGAAAATTTATAAGGCATCTTGAAAAAACATAACTTAACATTTCCGAGAACTGTACCTGTATAACTACTGTGCTGTAGGTAGCTGAACTGCTGTGAATTAATGATAGTGTAGGCTATTTGTGTTATCTGCGGGTTCTGTGTCATTACATCAGACAAGGGCAGGCGATTGGACATTTGTAATGCCCTACCACCCGGTTTCTTCCTCTTATCTACATCGTTCACAATGCAGATTCCAATGTTACGTCATTCATTGCGACCTTGACCTTGTCTCATGTCAGCAGCATATAGTAACGTCTGATTCACATTGGGGCGAGACGTTTTACCAAAAAAATGCATCTAGCTCCGCCATCGTTCGCAAATGAATCTATGTTCATATGAACTTTTTCACTCAGAATGGACTAAGATATCGTATCCTAAATTTTTAACCTTTCCTCGTGAATCACTCTGTATATGTGATCTGGGATGTTACTCATCTCAAGGAAATGTACCACTGAAAATAACACCCCGAATATTTAGGCAGTAGGTGTATCTTTGATTTTGTTACAAATAGAGGGATCAGGAGAATATTTTTTCTGAAACATACATCATCATACTGTAAATGTAATTACAAAATTATAATTACCTAAAATAAAATTATAAAATTGAGCAATGTTGTTATCTTAATAAACCGTTTAACACAGATGAATGGAGATCTTTATTAATATAAATGTTATTAATTATATTATTAGACTAAATGAATGTAGATCAAAACAATGCTGGCAGATAATTTTATTCATGATACAAAACAAAGAACAGGAGAAATAATTAGCAATATTATATTGTTTGAACATGATCGTAATAAATGCCAGCCAATTTTGTTTAATGAATACAATTATACAGTCATTAAAAGCTCAAAACATGAGAGTAAGGCCACAAATTTCATTTAATGAACAGCAATGATTTTCTACTGTGGAAGTGCAAGGGAAATATTATCTCCCACAATTTTTATTCTAATTAATTGAACTCAGGTTTTTAATTCGTACAGTATTGTGGACTAAGTGTAGAATTACTCAAAAGTCAAGTTACTTTCACAAAAAAATAATCAAATGTCGTCAAAAGTAAGGTCTATTCAAGATAAAAATGGTAAGTTTCATTAATAAGAGAACAGATTTTATTTGTGCTGAGAAATTAATTAAATATGACCGCCATTTTGTACTCTAACCCCTAACATAGACAGATTACATCAGCATTTGTTGATTTTTATCACTTCCCTACCATTTAATTGTTTTTATTACTTCCCTAGCATTTGTTTCTTTGTTTGCCAACTTTTCAAACTGCAAATTCTTTCCGGTACTATAAAACATACTTTGTGACCGTCATTTGTTTTCCGCATATACAGTCGACTGAAAATGGCGGCTATTAGTGAAATATAATTTTAGTAGGTCAATTAATATCTATTTTATTGTATTAGAGTACTTTACTTCTTCTAATTTCCATATACGTTCTTCTAACCGTGTAATAGTCAATTAAATCCCACTCGAGTTTTGATTTTCTCTAGATCAATAAAAATCTATAGTGTGATTATTATTGATCAATAAAACGGCCATATAAATTATGGATTTATAATAGCCATAAAACGAAAACAAATAGCTATCGCGAGAAATTTTAATTTCGGAAACATTTCTTTTCTACTTACAGATATTTTATCATTCGACTTATGGAGTTACCCACTTTTTTCACTAAGTAAAACTTAGCGATCCTACTAGATCCGAACTAATGTAACATTGTAAAATTCCTTTGCAGAACGAAAAGTTATATTAATTCCGATTAAATTTCTGCACATTTATAGGTCAAAACTAAAATTCTTTAAATAACATTGTTCAACAAAATTTAACATATTTTTTGTGAATGGATGATTCTTATAGAATTTTTCGTGCTGATGTCAGATTTGTTTTCAAAATTTTATATCGCCCAGGGTTTTTGAGTAATTATATGAAATGTACTTCAGACGTTTCTAGTATTGATACCTTGTAATATTTTACCTAAAATCATATTTGTTTACCTAAAATGCTATGAAATAGATTTTAGGCTATATTTTGCTTGAGAAACTTCTCTTTCGAGTATCCAGCCGTAGTCTGCCAGAATATTTGGACTCAATTTTTCCTGGTAGCGCCTTTCCATTTCAGAAAAATCCTGATGAAAACGCTTCCCACGTTCGTCGGTCACTACCCGAAGATTTTGAGGAAATAAAAAAAATAGATGAGAATCCAAGAAGTTATTTAGAGAGATAACTAACACCCCATCACGTTACAGATCTGAATCAGCTCACTGACAAGTTCTCTGTAATTTTCTGATCTGTGATTCCTAGAAAGTAACAGTCTGTTGAATGATTCTTATGTTCCCGACATTTCATTGGAACTGGAAAAGGCATATGACGGGATACTTTTAGCCAACCAATTAGGCTAATAGAATTACATGGAGCACAACGGATTTTAGGGACCCAGTTCCTGTCCTAATATATTTTTCAATCAAAGGAACACTCGTAAACTCTTTTAACTAGTGTAGTAAAATTCACCTTTGTGCTTTTAAAGTTAATTAACCACAAACGTAACAAAAATTGTTTGTGATTTACACAGTATTTCGAGGTATGTTTCACTTTATAAGATACTTTTACAACACTTAAAATTAGGGCAAAGAAAACACAGGTTATGAAACTTGTTTCATGATTGTAAGTTCCAACTCAACTGAGAATTAATAATAACTCTCACAGTCTTATGAGAAATAAAATTCATTTTTTGAATTCTGACTTTACAGGTAACAATGATATAAGGTTATAGGTCAATTGCTAATTAAATATTTGAAATATTTTCTTTCCAAAAGCGTGTTAAGGACTGTAGCCTATATAGCAATAAAAATAAATCAACTTTTCTAAAATTACAAAAAAATGGTAGGCGGTGGAAAAATTTTCTAACTTCATTTTTGGAATCAGCAAATGACATTACATAAGAAACAGCAGAAATTGTACATTTAACAAAATCATTGTTGACCAGTGTAATTTATTATCTTAATACACTGCTCCCTTAAATTGAATGAGCATATTGGGAATTAAATCAATGGCTCTTCCAAAACACGCTATGATATGTTTCATAAAAGAAAATTTTTATCTTCAAAAAAAAGCAAAAAGTCAAAATTGTATTGAACTATTTTATTTGAAATGTCTTAAAGAATAATCCCTCGAAAGTAATGACATTACTTACGGTTCACCTGTATACAATGAAAACAATATACAGGGTGTTAGAAAAGTATCCACTATTTTAGGAGGTGATAGTATGCATTAAAACAAAAAAAAGTCTAATAAACATGGGTCCTACAACACATACTTTCTGAGATCCCAACACTTGTTCATAGGAGGTGCTCAATGTGACGTCCATTTATGGTAATGCATTTTCTGCCCTACAATACAGCAGACTACCAGATAATCATACCGTAGTTGACAACCCTGGCATGGAATACTGATACGTCGCAAGGAATACTGAAAAGAAAAGTTTGGTTGCGGATATGAGAAGGGTTCAGCAGAGATGGTGTTGTGAATTTTCGTAATCAGCACATGCGGGCTGATGAAAATTCCCATGCACTTGAAGAAATAAAGCATCAGCACTGATTCTCAATCAACGTATGGGCAGGCTTCTTGGCGATAGAATAACGGCCATACGTGCTACCACAGAGATTAACTGGAGCTCGTTATCAGGACTTCCTCATTAACGTATTGCCTACCTTGCTGGAGTATGTGCCATGTCAGCAAAGACTACAGATGTGGTTCATGCATGATGAGATGGCACATTTTTTCCTGAACACTTGACGCTGACATTTCAGGACCGCTAGATTGATTGGGAAGGTCTGAACGTTCCTCAAATCTAAATCCCCTAGACTTTTGGTTATCAAGAACAACCAGGTCCATTTCAAAGGGTGTGCTATTCCTTACGGCGAAGGGCAGAGGAATGCATTGCCATGAATGGACGTCACATTGAGCACCTCCTATGAACAAGTGTTCAGATCTCAGAAAGTATGTATTGTAGGACCCATGTTTATTAGACTTTTTTTCTTGTTTTGATGCATACTAGCACCTCCTAAAATTTGGATACATTTTCAACACTCTGTATTTACATAACATGAGAGCACTCACCGAGTCCAGTGTCTCCGCCGCTTCCACCGCCACCAGGGCCGCCGCCCCCGGAAGCGTTCTTCAGCTCCTCATCGTAGCTGTGCTGCCTAGTGACGCGGGACATTCTGCGGGTCCGCCCTTGTCGTCTCCGCCAGGCTTCGCCCTCGGCATCGGCGTCGTCTGTAGCGATGCTTACGGTAGGAGGTTTCGTACCTGGGGAGGCTCTGCCCCTCCCGTTATGGTCAGAGTCTTCTGCAACGGAGGACAACAATGAGTTTGCCTTTTGTTTGTACAGTGACGCCGATGTCCTGGAACATAAGACAAGTTACAGCTGACGTTTCTCACGTACAATCTGACGAACGGTAGTGAAATTACTGGAGATTTTAAGTGGACGACGCACGTGCATCTAGCAAGTGAAGGTCTTGACTGATTACTCATGCGACTCTTGTTTGGTAAAGTTGGGCAGAACAAAACACTTTAATACTTACACTAATATTTACAATTTAAATTAGTTACACTATATACACTAGAATACGTTATTTTTACTATTCACACTATCATAAAGGGTGTAGATCTACATTGATAAAATATTATTTACAGTATTATGTACAGTGTTGTATAATGTAATGGAAGGTATTTTTTATAAATGTTGTATAATAATATAAATATGTCCGCCGATTAGCTCTGTGGTAGCGCGTCTACCTCAAGACTAGCCGGTCCGAGTTCGATTCCCGGAGGGGAGGGGTTCAGAAATTTTCATGTAAAATTTCTACCTCGGGACTAGGAGAGATGGGCTGTGCACAACTTCTAATCACTAAATTGTGCACAAATATGCCTGGGTTAAATCCCAAATCTCTCCGCAGTGCATATCGTCGTTGTTCCTGCAATAACTCCTATGTGCAAAATATAAAATTTTTCAGTAGGAAGAGAAAACACATTTATTCATCCTATGACAGCCGTACATAGGAGACTGTGAATTCTTATACTTTCGAAACAAAGAAATATAATTACAAACAGAGAGATTTTATTGTTTGCTGTATCACTATTTAAGTTATTTAATAGAGTAAAAATCTGAAAATCGATAAATATGTCACATAGGAGTTATTGCAGTAACAACGACGATATGAAGAGAAGGCATACGTCACTGTTGATAGTGATTCGTCTGTCGGATGGGAACGTTAAGCCTGGCGGCCCACTTGGTGCTATTCGACAGGAGTAGGCTAAGTGCCGGCACCGGGTTTCCACTTCTCCCTTTCTCACCATCATCATCCTCACCCATTCCCTACACTACACTTACACGAACACTTACACATACATTCACTCTAGTACAAGACATAACTCTTCACAGATACTTACACATTATTGGGGCTCGGAAGTTGATGACCTAAAAATCACAGAAAAATAACCTATAAAATGACCTTAAATTTTTGAAAATATGACACTAAAATTAAGAAAAGACCAAGATTTTTAATAATAAATAAAAAATTATGGCTTATTTAATGACGCTCACAACTGCAGAGGTTATATCAGCGTCGCAGGTATGCCGGAATTTCGTCCCGCAGGTTCCTTTACATGACAGTAAATCTACTGACATGAATCTGTCGCATTTAAGCACACTTATAAGCTATAATTTTCTATAATGATAATAGTAATAATAATAATAATAATAATAATAATAATAATAATAATAATAATAACTTTTGTTTTGTATTGCAAAATTTATAAAATATATAAATTCATCAGTTTCGAGCGATGAATATCGGGGTGAATATTATGAGGGGCTTCAATTTTTACGTTGTTCGGATTTGGTTTATATTAATTTCACCTATTACTTCCGATTTAGGTTCCTTTATGTGCTCTGGACATAGTAGAACAGAGGTCCTCAGCAATTGAGACAGGGAGATCAAAAACCCACTAATTCCAATTTTTTACAAAATTGAGTTATGGGCTGGATGATGCTTTTTAGTTTGTCCCGCATGCGTGGAAGGCAAGAATACACTAATATCGACATTCATCTGCATTCTGGGGGCTGCTTTAAAACTCGTGGAAGTCAGAACTCCACTTACTCCATGGAATAAGAGAGTTTTTGCATTCCAAGCTTAATTTCCCGGTAGGTGGCAACACTATCGCTCAACCAGCTGAGTAAAATGATACGATACGGTATTCAGAATGTCACAAAAATCTATGAAACCCATGTAAGTAAGACTATTAAAGGCACAATATCGAATCGATTAAGTTCCAGAAACCCAATACAGATGCATCATTCCCCAATCAACTAAAGTACAATTCAGCATTGCCATTGAAAGAAGAAAGCAAAAGGACTTGCAAAATTGAATGCAGTTTATTTCTGAGGAAAGTAGGATGAATTACCAAACTCTGTTTGCTGACAGTAATAATCTAGAATCTAGATGCACAGGAAGAACATGAGAGTGATAGAAAGAAACAGAACCTGTGACATGAATGAGACTGTGTTATCATTTTAATATTGTTTGTGGTTTTATTTGTGCATTTTGAAGTGCTTTATGGTAATTTGTGATTTCCTATCTCATATAGCCTATTTGAAATTTAAAAAGAAAAAGTGTAGCAATGTTAATCTTAATAATAATCTATTTTCTCTTATATTCCAATGTTTCATAAGGGAATTATAATATACTTATATTTTTTTCTTCACATGGATAATATCTATTCACTTTTCTTAATTCATACACTGTGGAAGTCAGGAAACCACTGACTCCAGCAGTGTTTATTTCAAATTGTAGCGTAAGATAATGTAAAAATTTAGGTTTTGAAGTATTTAGTTAATAAAGAATGTAATTTTACACAATATTAATAGATAAAGGTATAATATTTAAAGTTAGTAAGAGAAATAATGTTTTTTCTGAATAATTTCGGTGTCGGGTAGAGTTCCCGGGTAGCTCAGTTGGGAGAGCGTTGGTACATTTAACCAAAGGTCCCGGGTTCGATACCCGGCCCCGGAACAATTTTTCCCTCGAAATTATTCAAATTAACTTTACACATTTCCCCATAAAATTGAGTGGTGTTCGTTATGTGACACATCATCTTGTTGAACTATTTCAAGAGGACGGCTATCTTTAAATGGAAGTTGTGTAACACTGAATGTCTTCATGAAACTGAACACTGCAAAGTTAAAAGTAGAGTAGCTCCTTTTGTTACTGCAGGACATACATTCATCATACTTACGTATTAAATTGACCAATTTGCTGGAAAGATGTTCGATTTCCTTAGACATCTTTAAAAACACGCTTTCGTAACGGGAGACTGAATCACAAAACACACTTTTCCAGTGAAGAAACTGAAGAATAAAATGCGTGCAGTTCTGCGTTGTGTAACTTTCTCCATTCTCCTGGAACTTCATCCCTCTTAGCCCCAAATATTTTCCTGAGAACCTTATTCTCAATCACCCTTAATCTCTGTTCCTCCCTCAAAGTGAGAGTCCAAGTTTCACATCCATAAAGAACAACCGGTAATATAACTGTTTTATAAATTCTAACTTTCAGATTTTTTGACAGCAGTTAGTAAGAGAAATAATGTTTTTTCTGAATAATTTCGGTGTCGGGTAGAGTTCTCGGGTAGCTCAGTTGGGAGAGTGTTGGTACGTTTAACCAAAGGTCCCGGGTTCGATACCCGGCCCCGGAACAATTTTTCCCTCGAAATTATTCAAATTAACTTTACAGGGAGTTATTCCTGAAAGCTTAATTTGCACAATGTTTTTTCTCTCTCCTGTAAAATTTGGTTTATTGGAGTTAGGGAGTTATTGATTTCCCTGTCTCAATTTTTCTTCTTTCAATTGAAGTCCCACCATCATACTATTAATTCTCTGTCCCTTTCTATTCCCTGGCAGGGGACCAGTCCGTCAAAACATCGCGCTCCACAGTGCAACAGGTGCTCCACGACACATCCATCTGTATGCACTGCCAGGGTCGCACGTCTCTAGCCGCAGTCTTCAGATTTATGCACGGTCTCCCCGCAGGGCGTTTTCCAAGGCAGCTCCTAACAGCGGGTTCGGACTTTTTTTTCCGTCACCGCGGCAGTTCTGCAGTGAAAAGTCGCCGTTCATATAAACTCAAATTTGTGACCATTCATTTATTGTTCCGTTTATAATGGTCTACGACTCCATTCGATTCCTAACAGCCACTGCTTTCCATCTCTCCCACTGTTGCCAACATATCTCCCTACAATCTCGCGAACTCATCAACAAAAAGTAGCTAAATCTCTCCAGAGTTTGTTAAAAAATCCCCAGAAATGTCGCTAACAATTCATAATAAAATATCACTAAATAAAAATAAGAAAAACATACATATGCGGAGAAAAATATCATGTCCTCGTCGCCACCCTCTTATGCCGAGTCTGGTTGTTGTTGACGGCTGTGATGTTGAAGTGGAAGGTGTGGGAACATCTGATTGTGAATACACTGCACTTGATGCAATCATTGACACTACACTTTCTGGCAAATTGTAACACTTTTCAAATATATATTAAATACAGTGGCGTGCGGTGCTATTTCTCGATGGGGAACAGGGCAGAAATAACCTTAATAATAATAATAATAATAATAATAATAATAATAATAATAATAATAAAAGAAGGAATTGGTAAAGTTGCTAAATCATAATAATAATATGTATTATGATTTAGCAACTTTACCAATTCCTTCTTTTTTTTACTTCAGTTTACTTCAGAAAAAGAATATATTAATGATAGTATATTGATATTATTATTATTATTATTATTATTATTATTATTATTATTATTATTATTAAGCCTAAATATATAATACCGTTAACTAAAAATAAATGAACCAAAATTAAACCTACAATTTACCGCTTGACGAGCACCCAGTTGACCATTTCACAGAATTATAGTAACTACTTTGAAAATTAATGTCTTGTATAAGATTCTGTTTTAGTTTTAAGTTCTGTAAGGAGAGGAGTAGGTTTGCCATTCAAAATATCCGCGCTTTTCTCAGCAAAATTGATAGAACTAAACGCTCTCGACTTCAGCTGATCGATAACACAACACTCGCTGTCTTGGTTCGTATCAGAGCGCTCGCGCTCGGTCTCGTTGTGAAGTTGGAACAAGCAGGAATCACCTGTTCCATTGCCACTATTTCGTCAGATTTAACTCAGGCCGGCGAATGCGTAAATCGTACGGATTTTTTAAGATCTATTGTATAATTTCACACACACAATATTATGTCACACGAAAAACTCTTCGAACTTAATTGTTTTCCGAATTATCACTATATAAATAAATTAGCTTGACAAAATAGTGTATTTCACACTTCTCAATACTCTGCGAGGGAAGAGGTAACTTCTACAGCTTCCAGCGATACTCGGGTAAGTTCGTGTCCGCTCGAGCCTGCTTCGGAGAAAGCATTACTTGAGACTCGCATCACGCACTGTACACGAGAAGGGCTCGCTCGAGTCGTTTTCGCTTCACTGCAACAAACCTGCTAACGATAGCTGTTTTCGCTTTTCGAAAACTGCAAGTAGGCCTATCCTTTAGAATGAAGTAAATCTCACAATCTCAGTTAAGAGGGCAGGGAGGAAGGGAACATGGAGGAACAGCCGCTGATTAAATATTTTAAAACCAGCAAAAACTACAGTCTCATACAGTGAATGTCCCATATTAACCGAATTCTAAGAAGTTAAGTATTTAGGCATTACGATCGACCAACACTTACGATGGAACAAACATATTACATATTTGAATAATTTCAAGGAAAAATTGTTCCGGGGCCGGGTATCGATCCCGGGACCTCTGGTTGAACGTACCAGCGCTCTACCACTGAGCTACCCGGGAACTCCACCCGACACCGTCTCAACTTTTCCCTTTATATCCACATAACTCGCGTGGCCTGACGAAACGCCAGAGACCCGCAACGAGTGCACACAATCTCTGTGTGACTTGGAATTGTGGTTTTCTGTTAACGAACACAGTAACGTATATATTATGCAAATCTAGTCTTTCAGGTGAAGCTCCCTGTAAAGCAGATTTGAATAATTTCAAGGGAAAAATTGTTCCGGGGCCGGGTATTACATATTTATGCAATAGATTACGTAAAACAATTTATATCTTTGTTATACTTCGGTCATATTTACCAATTAATATTTTACGTCTCATTTATTTAGCTTTATTTCAATCCATTCTCCAGTATGGAATTTTAGGGTGGGGGAAATACTTGTAATTCTAATCTCACTCCACTAATACTTATTCAGAAAAGAATTATTAAAATATGCCTTAATAAACCAACTGATTTCTCATCTGAGCTTTTGTTTATTGATTTTAATGTTTCGAAAATTAAACATTTATTATATTGCCTTATTAATCTTCATACATAAAAATCGTAATAAATTCATATTGTATCATCATAAATATGGAACAAAAAGATCCGATTTTATACGACTAGAGGAACCAAAGTGTTTCACAAGCACAGCTCTGAGCCATGGTACCTACTTTGGTCCAAGGTTATACAATAAAATAATTGATAAATACCCAAATTTGGAAAATTTTAGTACCAGGAATTTCAAAAATAGCGTTAGGAATTTAATTTTTAAAGAATACATATTGACCTAATATGTATATGTATTTGTATGACTTAAATTGTTAAAATTTAAATTATATTTTTAAATTTAATTTATTCCTGTAAATTTTTTTTTCTTGACCCAGTTTGTGTCAAAAAATTATCTTTGTGTTTATCTTTGTGTTTAGATATCTCCATGAGCACGAGTTTTTTACTCCTTCAGGGAAGAACTAAGATTGTATTTCTGTCAATGTTATTTTATTAACAATAAACAATAAACAATTTGCTTCACACGAACTGTCGGCACAAAATTCCAAAACTCAATTGCTTCGGGCCGGATCGGAGTGGAAAGGAAAATTTCCGCGTTGCGGGGACGAACCAAGATTACATCAGCTACAGCTCGCGACTCGTCACGTGTCAATCAAAGTTTCCACCGTTTATGGGTGTTGGAGCAGTAGCATTGAGAGAGAGAGAGAGAGACCTAACCCGTGACAATCATTGAATCAGCATCTTTCAACCCTGATCACTGATCACAAATATATTATGAGATCAGGGCTTTCACGTATGAATCATGAGACGACTCAGTCATGCACCCATGCCTCTTCTAAAACTAAGAAGTGCATGACTTCAGTTGAATGTTTTAACTTAAAAGAAAGAAAAAAGTGGAAGAATATAAAAATCAGCAGAAAAGTCTCTAATCGTATTTTACAAAATTTGTCGCCGAGACTGATTAAAAATTCCCTAGATTTAGCGACTTATCGCTAAATATGGCAACACTGGTCTCTCCTCAGGTCTTCCGGTAGATCTGTCATTTCGTCATACATTCCCGCTCTCCAACTCTTCCTTTTTCTTCTTTTATCCTATGGTATCCACAGTCATCGCTCATCCTGAGCACAAGACATACAATTTCAGCTGTCTTTTATATTATCAACTATTTTAACACCTATTCTATATGTCTTCTAGATTTTCCTGCAGTATTTTACATAAAGCATATGGATTTAACTTTTGAGTATAGGGGAAAATCAGAATTCTGTATCCAAACACAATAATTTGGATCTTTTTTAAAAAATTTCATAAACTTTTTCTTCTTTATATTTTCCAAAATTAAAATATTTGCACACAAATTCGCACAACTGCTAGTTGCTCAGTTTATTTACAGATATAATGGCAGATATAAATGTTTCACACATATCTCCATAATATTCGTGGTTTGCGTGGTGTTCGTTCTGTGACACATCATCTTGTTGAACTATTTCAAGAGGACGGCTGTCTTTAAATTGACGTTGTGTAACAATGAATGTCTTCTTCATGAAACTAAACATTGCAAAGATAAAAACAGAGTAGCTTCTTTTGTTACTGCAGGACATACATTCACCGTAAGCCAGAAGATAATGGGATAGGATTGCCAGTTTCTTTTCCTCTCCATTGCATAATTACCGACTAGTTACATATTACAGTAGTCAGACTTCAGATGTATACAAACAATTATTGTTCTTCCTCTGACACATATCGTCAAGTGAGATGTACTGCCTGATAATAGCTGTACATATCAGCCAGAACCTCAATGTACTAGGTCAACAGCGTTAAAAAATATACATTATATTTTATTACATTATTCGTATATGTAGATGTTCCACTCTATCATTGGAATTTTGTTAAATCCCCCGACCATTATTTTTCCTCTTTGGTAACAGAAGTCAATTCAGTCAGTTCTCTGCACATTATTCTACCAGCTATTTCTTTACTGATTAATGACTTCTTCCAAAGACCAGACACCAGACGGTGTCTTTATAAAACCTTTCTTAAACTTTTATGTTGTTTTGGAAAACGTGTTATATATCTTTAACTTGTTCAATTTTTTATGTTATCTTGTTAACATGTTTCTACCTTGTTAACATATTTCAATAGAAGATAGGAAGGATCCCGCGCGCAGAGAAATCTGCTCGTCGCCCTCTGTAGCCCGTACGCGTTTGAATACACATCACTGTATTATCCTATACTTCGTATACTAACAGCGTCGAAAGTTTCCATCGTAATTTATAACAAATTTCTATGCATGAAAACCGTCAATTCATTTTGTAACAGACGTACTGCGAAAATTACAGCTTGAAATGTGCCTGAAAATAAATAAATGTAGTAGTTGAGCAGAAATGTAAAAAACATATAACACAGTGTTCAACGAAGTACAGAGAAAATAAAATTACACACTTAATAATATCAGTTATAAATCATTACTTGCAACTTTTTAACGTAGCTATTCAGTTTAGAACATTTTGATAAATAACATGGACACAACATTTTAAATTGAACCTCTGATATATCTCGCATTCAGTCCTAAATCTGGTAAAATGTAACGGAAAATGTTCTTTTCTGATTGACTTAAATGTGCGCTTTGAATAATACTAGTAAAAGGGGTAAGATGTGCGCTCTAGGATGATTTCTGATGCTAACATATCCAAATTAAAACCAAGCCCATTCACTAAAAAGAAGTAAGCGATGTTACAGCCATCAAGTAAGTTTCATTATTTTCTTACTCCCCAGGTACGCAGATTAAAAGTCATTTCACTAATGGGCTCGTAACCAATTCCCTCGAGCGCAAACACCGGCCGAGACTGCAGAGACCAGCTGCTCCACGTGTGACAGCCTCCAAGTGCCGGATACGTGAAATTAGTTTTTAAATCAAATCAGATACGAATTAGCTCAATGTTCCCTCGTGGAGTTTAAATTATGCGGCTGAAAGAGGTAAAAAGTTAAATGTATGTATAATGCAGTATATTTAGCCTGTGCATATGCACATAGTATTGTAAGTAACACAGAGGAAGACGAGCGGAAGGACTGTGACCATCTTGACTGTGGTTGTTGATCAGGAATAAATATCACTCAAATAAGTATTCCAATAGCCAGGTTCTTACCCATGCCGAAAACATTACTCACCAGAGGTCTGCATCGGACGTTTTCGCTCGAGCGCCAAGTAGTTCATAGCATAATCCGATAGGTAGCGCACATGCATGATGGGTAAAATTGTCGCGAGCGATAAATCCTCGAATGGTATAAGCCGAGCTTTAGACATCGTTCTTGTTACAGTGATGAACTGTGTAGTAACATCATAGATGTTTATCATTTCAAAACTTTGCAGTGTTTAACTAACCTCTCCATAGTACTACTACAAAACTTGCTTTAAAATGTAATATAAATGATGTAGGTAAATGTCCCCCCCCCACAGGAGTGATTTTGTTTTTGCCATATCTGATAGATGTCATTGGATGTAAATGTAATTATTATAAACGGAGAACATAATCACGATAATCCAAGAAATGTATCAAGTTTTCTAGTAATAATAATAATAATAATAATAATAATAATAATCTCTAATAATTAGCGTATCAATCTTTGCGTCTGTAACAGTTATGCAGCATGATTATTCGTTTTATTATATTTTCTGTGACATTATCTCTGTATTAATATTGTTATTAATGTATTGCTATATAATAATATTTTGTAAAACGTTTCTACATCGTCGCAGTATATAGGCGGAACACTATGTATGGACCTATCATATTATATATCTGATAAATCAAATATTGAATAATTATTAATTAGCAATAATAACTGTATATCGAAGTTTTTCATACTATTTTATTTATAACTTCATGTTACTATTTTGGTACGTTCCATTAGACGTTTGTCATAAACGCAGAAAATAAAGCCTTATTTTTACGGTGTGAGCAAAACATATATGTATCTTATCTGTCGTCTTCCTTACAAGATAAGATAAGTCGGTGAGATGAACTTGTACTGTGCTTCTATTTATTACGAGCGTATCACAACCGATCTTATCTCACTCGAGCGTGCGACATTCGACCGAGTTCAAGCGAGCGATTTAACTCCAATGCAGCACTCTGTTACTCACTATAGGAGTATGGAAATTAAAGGATACTAGAACTTTTTATTCATTCATTCATTCATTCATTCATTCATTCATTCATTCATTCATAGCGTTTTGCCCAAGGTCTGGTCTTGCACTGCAAATCCAGCATATTCCAATCTTTACTATTTTCTGCCTTCCTCTTTGTCTCATCATATGATCCATATATCTTAATGTCGTCTATCATCTGATATCTTCTTCTGCCCCGAACTCTTCACCCGTTCACCATTCCTTCCAGTGCATCCTTCATAGGCAGTTTCTTCTCAGCCATTGACCCAATCAATTACTTTTCCTGATCAGTTTCAGCATCATTCTTTCTTCACTCACTCTTTCCAACACAGCTTTATTTCTTACTCTGTCTGTCCACTTAACACGTTCCATTCTTCTCCATAACAACATTTCAAGTGCTTCTCTTCACCTCGTTGTAATGTCCAATTTCTGCTCCATACAATGCCACACTCCACACAAAGTACTTCACTAGTCTCTTCCTTTGTTCTTTTCTAGAGATCAGCAGAAGACATTCCTTTTTCTTTTGAAAGGTTTCTTTGCCATTACTAACCTCCTTTTTTTTTTACTTTCTGGCAGCAACTCAAGTTTACCTTCTTTAAGTTTGCAATTCTTTTTAAAGTATCAGATAGCACAATAAGACCTAATGTGAATTCCTTAGTTGCTTCGAACAGAATTTTTTTTCCATTTTTAAATACAAGGTTATATTTTCTTACGCATTTATCACAATTGTTACAAATCACGCCAAGTTCCTAAAGTCGTACGATTTGTAACAATTTTTGTGATAAGTTCGTAAGAATGATGTAATTTTTAGTTAAAAATTGAAAAACAAAATCTGTACAAAGAATCAACAACACATTTTTAGCTTCAAAACACTAGCTAATCAAAGAAATGACATTTCTGAATAGTTCATTCTCTATTTGTAATGTTTTTTACCCTTAAAACTAAAGAAAAAAGGTATTTTACTAACAAATTCAAATTAGTGTAACTCTGAAAATATTGAGACTAGGACACATCATGTTTATATGATATTTTTTGCTTAGAATGTCTTCGGAAATAAGCTCCGTAAGGGACAGTAAATCCTCTTGAATCACCCTGTATATGTATAGGCCTACATGTGTGTGCAGGGAGACTCGGATAATTCCGCAATATTAAGAAGTAAGTCTATCATATTTTTAACAAAATGTTTATTGAAAAATATTATCAAGGTATGTAGACATAGACGAAACCTTTCATTACCAAATGAGATACAGATACCTATTAAAATGCAAATATATTTAGGTGTACATACATTACAGTTGAAAAAGAACTGGGGTAATTCCGCAACAGTGCAGCTAAATCCGCCATAGGACTTGGATAATTCCGCAGTCGCAAATAATTACGAAATACATTATGAAAGTAACATAAAAGGGACAACTTATATGACGTAACAATGCTCCACTTTTTCATAGCTGTGTAGCAAAACACGAAAAACAGCCAACTTTCGATGTTTCACTGTATTGCCGACAGAGGTGTCGACCAATATCCTTGATTTTTTTCTATAGCACTGCAGAGGACATGCCTCCTGTTGACAGCCACTCAAAACGTACGTTCACGCTATTGTAAAGCCGCGGTAAAATCATATATGCACTACTGCGGAATTAGCCGAGTTTCCCCTATGCATGTATGTATGTATGTATGTATGTATGTATGTATGTATGTATGTATGTATGTATGTATGTATGTATGTACAGGGACATCATTTTATTTTTGCTTCAGTTTTTATTGTGTATGAGTTTTTGAATGTACTTCACTCACACCCCCCTCCACTAGTAAACTTCCAACCGTCCTACACACAGAACCAAGGCCGCGTATGCAGTGTAGTCGCCTTACGCCACTGAGTTAGTGAGTATAGTACGTTCCAGAAATATGTTCGCGTTTTCCAGTGACGAAAGAGCTTTCAATATTGAATCATATTTTCGCACAGGTACTGTCGTCCGTTTGCCTACGTCGCATCCCGGTTTCCCCCACCCGCTTCTGCTCGTCCCTCTATAAAGGCTACGGTCTGGGCTGCATTAGCTCTTTTCTGAAAACGTTAATTTCTGTTAGGAATTGGACGTCCACGTAATATTATACCCATACAACTGTTTAAAATAACTTAAATAAAAGGGCCTCGTTAAGTAATTAACTGTCACGTGATTTCCTCCCTTCCTACGACCCTAGCAGATAACCACTTGGACGGACAGTAGATAGTATGTCTGAGTAATTTTATCTTTTCGAATCGGGCAGAAGTGAAGATTGAATTTACAGTACGTAAGGTACTCTTTTATAGAGTAGGTACAGAATTATTTCAACATGAGTTACTAGTGCGAAGGACGAAACAGTTTATAGTGCGATAATATACACAAAAGAACTGAAGCCTGTATCGAAATGAACGGCCACCATTTCCAAAAATGTGTTCGAATATCCATATTATGATTATTTTTCAATTTAACTTCATTCTCTATATAGTACTCTAATGTGCTATAGACAGTATAATATACATTGCATAATGAGTACGTCTGAATGGATAGCTCAATTCGTGAGTAAAAACACTTATTGTTAATACAGTACTGTATTTTGATTAAACAAAAACTTAATGAAAATTATCAAACTCAAAATCGCGATATTTTCTAGTTTACGTAAATGGATGAACTACTTTCCTTCCCTCCTATACCTAGTAAAGTGATTTGTTTGTACGAGTATTTTACACCAGTACCATGGAAATCCAGTCGTGGAAGGGGGTAGCAAGCGGTGTTTCCGGTTCCCAATCGTTAATCGTTAGGCCAGGTTAATAATAGAAATGTTAGTAAAAATAAAATGATGTCCCTGTATATATGTATGTAGGCCTAGTGTTAGCATAAATCCCAGAAAGGAGGCAGTGCGCATGATCAGACATACAACGAAACAAAACTAATTTTATTACCTTAACAAGTCCTTTTCTTATGAACCAGGTCGCTCGTCCTCTGATACTTTCTGGAAAGTATCTATGCGGCAAAACTTTTTCTAAGACTGTACGCATGCAATAGTTGAATATTTCTTAAAGTTCCATTTTAGAACTGCTACAGTATCTCCGTATTGCAAGTTCATATTGCATATAGCGGCACTATATATAATTCAATAAAAAAGTTACAGCTACAGAATTTACAAGAGTATTGTTAAATAGTTGCTGGTTGTCAGATAGTACACAGCTAGAAATTGGATAATATTCTATCCTGTTACTTGTTATAAACTGTTATGAAACGAGCGATTTGCGCGTGTTTTGTACAGTTCAGGCGCTTCATTTAACTTCGAACAAATACCGAAAACCAATATCACACCCTTCACAAATAGGAACATGGCAATGTATTGCACGGCAACCATTCGATATAGCAGGCTTGATAGGAAAGTTTACAGTCTGAATGAAAACATGGTTGTGTGATATTTTGATGAGTACGCTTTTATGAGGTGATCTGCATCGGAATAAGCTTGTTTCAAACAAGTTTGCATACATCGCGTCGGGGTGAAAAGAGAAGAGAGATAACCATGATGAGATGTGTTCACACCTTTCTCTTTTAACGGGAATATGAGTGATCAGTTTTTACCGTGCTCTACACGACTGTTTAGCTTTTGAAAAGTTTACGAACCAACAGGGACAGTAATGCCTTTCATTGTCAGTGGAGTTAATTTACTTTCAATCATCTCCTTCACGGATAACACATTTGGTTTGCCCTGATTCAATATTTGACCAATGGAGTGTTGTCTTTTAGGCGATGCAGATTTTTTTTCCCCTCTTATGGAGCGTCGTCATCGTCATCGTCATCGTCGTCATCATCATCATCATCATCATCGTCGTCGTCATCATCATCATCATCATCATCATCATAATTTTAATCGCCGTCTTTTTACGACCTCATAATTTAAATGTAGTAAAATGCTCGCCATTTGCTTACATTTCTTCTCAAGGATGTTTCAAGAGAATGCAGAAATTATTAATACTGTACATATGTACAGTTTGTATGTTGTTTATGTCTTAAATTTAATTAACTTACTTGTTTTGTATTATACATATAGCTCAACTGTTGAATGATCGTTTACGTTTGTAAATTTAATAATCTGATTGGCTATGTAGTGTATACTTTTAGTAGAGCCATCGATGTAGCTCAGTCGGCAGACACGCTGGGCTGCTGATCCGGAGCTGTGTTCGGGTTTGGGTTGGATCCTCCTTTGGTCTTTGGTTTCTTCCGAGGTTTTCCACAGTCGTGGGACTGAAGCCGGATGGTCTATGGCGAGTCCTCGGCATCAACCCTTTGATTTTATTACCTGGTTGGGTTTTTCCGAGCTTTTCCCCAACCAGAAGGCAAATTTGTAATTGTAATATTGTAAAATTTTAACTTGTTCCACATCTTAAAGCTTCATTGCTCATGTAAGATCTATGGAATAAAATAAATGAATGAAATGAATGAAAAAGTGTTCTGCCAAAGGGAAGGCCTTTCACTGCAAACCCAGCATTCTCCAATCTTTCCTATTTTTTTGCTTCCTCTTAGTCTCTGCATATGATCAATATATCAACGTCGTCTATCATCTGACAGCTTCCTCTGCCCCGAACTCTTCTCCCGTTCACCATTACTTCCAGTGCATCCTTCATTAGGCAGTTTCTTCTCAGCCAGTGAACCAGCCAATTCCTTTTTATCTTTAAAGGCATGTTGAATGGATAGAGGTTAAAAGATAGAAAAACCAAATCGAACAAAAGAGTCTTCTAAAATCATTAAATTAAAAAAATGATTTAGATATGCAAATCTGGCTTTCAGGTAAAGCTCTCTGTGAAGCAGACTTGAATAATTCCAAGGAAAAAATTGTTCCGGGGCCGGGTATCGATCCCGGGACACAGTCACACAGAGATTGTGTGCACTCAAAGTTGGGTTTCTGGCACCTTGTCAGCCCACTTGAGTTGTGTGGATAAAAAGGGAAAAATTGAGACGGTGTCGAGTGTAGTTCCTGGGTAGTTCAGTCGGTAGAGCATTCGTGCGCTAAGCGAAGGATCCCGAGATCGATACTCGGCCCCGGAATAATTTTTCTTTTGAAATTATTTTTGTTTTATAATTTTAAATTGTACTCACTAGCTAGCTAGTTAAATAAATAAATAAATAAATAAATAAATAAATAAATAAATAAATAAATAAACAAATAAATGAGTAAATCAGTACCTAAATAAATAAGTAAATGAATGAATAAATAAATACATAAATAAATAAATAAATAAATAAATAAATAAATAAATAAATAAATAAATAAATAAATAAATAAATAAATAAATAAATAAATAAATAAATAAATAAATAAATAAATCAATTAATATTGTACATCTCTTCTGTATATATTTCAACTAAACTGTCACTATAAATTAAGACTTTATAACAGTATTAAGTTTTTTGACTTGTTCCATATTCAAGCTGTGAAGCAATGTCTGGAATGTTAATAAATATAATACAATAGCCTACAATATCATTCGAGAGATTAATAGAAATGGTGCACTGGATTGAATACTAAAGATTTCCAGACATTGGGATTCAGTCATTGAGAAGCACGGAAATTATATTTAAGAATTTTAAAGAGATACAGTAAAAAATTAACTCTCAGTGATATTCGCAAGACTGATAAATAAAAATAAAAAATTCTAAAAAATCTAAATAGCTCAATAACATCCAATCCGGAATATAAATGTTTCTCGCAAGTATACGGATCCTACGAATCTCTAGTCGCAGTTTTTTTAATTATTTACCCATGCACAAACTCTAACTTTCAAGAAGCTTCAACCTGATCTAAAAAAGTTGTCTTTTAAACCTCGAAATGAACCAAAGAATTCCAGTTTCCTTTTTCGTCAGAAGTAAATGAAACAAGAAATAAAGGAAATACAGTGGAAGCTCTTGAAGCGGTAATTATTACAGGGAGAGACCGATTTAATAGCGAAGTGATATCTCCATATTTGTGTTACATGTATTCGCGGGGATGTTCTGGCGACTTGGTTAGAATTAGCTTCCCACGCAGATGTTTCGCATCCTCTCGTCACTTGTCAGAATCGGACAGATTTATGGCCACCTTGTGCGGGGTTTTGTATATAGACACTCGTCCTAAAGTTGGACTGGACCCGTGGGAAAGTTATTGCAAAGCTCGGATTTTCCAAAAGAACGGGGTTCTCGAAAGATCTACTAACTAATTTGATGTTGTGGGAAGTCCAAAGTCTAAATTTAGAGATGACGTATTTCGCGCCCAATAAGAAGAGATCTTGGTTCAGCTTATGAGGTCACTTTGGACCAATAGAGAATAGATTTTAGGTCGGTTAAGTGACGTAGTTGTTAACCAATAGGATAGTTAGTTTTAGCGTAGGATAGGTTTTTATAAATAAGGGTGACGGGGCGCGGAGAGCATCACAACTTCTTATCGTGTCGGCGGCCCTACATACAGGGCATAATAACTACTTCGTTTCGTGTCGACAGGACAATAACTACTTCGTTTTTTGTCGACAGGACAACTACTACTTCTTTTCGTGTCGACGGCACGACATCTTTTTTTTTTCGTGTCGACGGCCCCACACACTGAGCGGCCCAACGTAATAGTCTTTCTTCCGGCGAAGACTCGATAAATAGAACTTTGTCATCGGCGAGATTACTCGTCAACGTTTAGGAGCTTCGATCATAGTGTACTGGACAGAGTATTGAATTTATAGTATCGGATAGAGCTTATTCAGAGCTGCCATAGAGTCGATACAGAAGTGCGACCAACGATTGAATTACAAGTCAGCCGGAAATACATACTCTAGGGTTTACCAAGTGAGTGCGACAATAAACTTATAGTTTTGGAGTTTACACTGCCTTTTATATAAGTAGCCGGCTTGGTATTATTCCCGACATCATCCTACACCACAACCGTACCTCGGCTACACTGAGTGAATCTCACGCAACACCGAGCGTCGAAATAGGGTGGGCTGGCGCCCAGTACTTAAGACAATAATAAATCTGCCTACCCTATTCGCGCTACACGAAGGACGAGTGCTGACAGCCGTGGACCTGCCAACGTGGGACGCCATCGATCACAGCGCAACCACCCCCAGATGGCGCCCAATGTGGAGCCTCAATAACAACAACCACCCTCAAATGGCGCCCAACGTGAAACCTCACTAACGACACTTCACCCCCAAATGGCGCCCAGCGTGGGGCCACAATAATCGACCACTTCACCCTCAAATGGCGCCCAACGTGGAACCTCACTAACGACACTTCACCCTCACTCTTAAGTTCGACATTCTATAGTTCGACTGCTTACGTAGGAGAATTAGACACTCCCTATACGGGCACTAAGAAATGAGTTTGCCATTTAAATGGGAATTGGTTCTGTGTCTTGTAATGATACTTTTGTTAAGGTGAGAGGATGGTATTTTTTGGTGAAAAAATGAATAATTAAAAAAAAATTAAATACTCTGTGATATGTGTGCAATGCATAGCATAACATTTTGTGGGTATTTGTGCCCTTATCGGATTTTGAGTCGCCATTTTTAAGTTTCAGGGTTATGGATTTTTAAATCACTCGCCCACTTTTATTGTTGTTACCGGCAAATTAAATTAAAAAAAAAATTGTTTGCTTTAAGATACCCTTTAATATGTGTGGAATGTACTGCATAACATTTTGTGGGTATTTGTGCCCTTATCGGATGTTGATACGTCATTTTTTAACTTTCAGCGCTATGGATTTTTAAATCACACGCCCGCTTTTATCGGTTTCCAGTAACTTCATTTTTTTTTGCTACATTGCCAGACAAAAATGGATATAATTTCTGAACTATTAAAGATACATGCATGAAATTTAGAACACACATTCTTTAGACTATTAGGAAACTTTTCTCTGTAACAGAATTTGGTTAATTGATTTCATTTAAAAAATACGTCCATTTGTTTGCAAGAAAGGAAATCAGAAAATTGTTATTAAATTTTTATTGTTTATTTTATAAACGTAGGGTCTAATATAAAAATTCTGTTACAGACAGTTTGTAGAACATGCTTTCGCGAATACATTGCAAAATATTGTTTGAATCTATTATTAAAAACGGTTTAGATATATCGGTTTTAGTACAATCCTGTATTGGGTATATATATATTTTTTTTTTTTAAATTTGGGCCCCCAAATTTTTTTTTTTCAAAATATTTTTATTTGGTTGAGTTGCCACAGCTATGAGCTCTCTACATACAAAAAAACTAATATTTTACACCAAATAGGAAAAAAGTTAAAAAAAATACAATCCTCTCCCCTTAAAGGAAAACAGAATATTTTATTGATTAGGACATCCATATTTAATCACTGATTTTAAATTAATGAACTCTTCTTTTTCTATTTGAGAATTTTGCCTTTTGTGAGACGTAACTGAAGAAACCCACTGTGGTACTAGAAGAGCATACATAAGTCTCGGGGCGGGCAGGAAATGCAACTACAGTACTGTATTAGTTGATGGATAACCAATAAGAATTTGTATTCATTTCACCTGCCACACCCACTACCCTTATTGGACTGAACTTTCAATTCTGTTCAGTCGAACTTAGGAGAGTCCATTGTACACTTACTTTTCTTCTTAATTGTAGTAAGTACATACACTTCTGACGTAACTGTTCTCAAACTGCAAGAACTATACTGAAAGGGCGAAATGTATTTAGGTTCGCGTAAAAGCGTTTAAACAGTTCATTAAGAAGCACAATAACTCTTCGAAAATACGAGGCAACTCGGAGCAGAGCCGCTTTCTGTGTCGCTCCTGTCCAAAGAGGATTGCGGCTTTGTGATGGCTGCTAGTGGGGAAATTATGTTTCCCAGAAGGATCATAAGCTGGCAGGAAAACTTATGTGGGAAAACTGAGAAGTGTAGACACAGAGCGGGAGAAGAAGATGGCCTTGTTGTCGACTGGCGATAGAGAGAAAGATAGAGAGGAGGGGAGACAAGTCGAGGGAAACTCGTTCATGCGGAAAACGTTCGAAAAGTTTCCAAAGTAATATAACGTGCCCAACTTAGCACTTAGTCTGGTTCTATTTCGCTGGCATTCATTACGCTTCGCACCACCATTATGACTTCATCAGCAGTGTTAACTAGTTTCTACATAAAAGTCCGAAGTAAATTATTGAATCCCAGGGACATCTTGCAAGAGGGCGATATTACAGAATCGTTTGCAGTTACAGTAGCCCTACATTTTTGTCACTGTTTATATTAGTTGTATTTGTATTTACTATCTAGTAGGATGGAAGAGAAGGCCCTATGGCCTTAATCCTGTCAGATTAAATAAATAATAAATATCATGCAAACACTGATAGAATCTTAAGGGGTTAGGTGCAGCTTACAGCAGTAAAATTTTTGGATATATTCGACATTTTTTTCCTCCATTACTGTATTTTGTATAATAATGAAAATTGGCATGTGTAAAACATTGTCCTTCTGCTATATGGAAAAAAAAATTACGATTTAAAAAATAATATATATATATATATATATATATATATATATATTTTATTTTTCAAAATTCAAAACGGTGGCAGTTCACTGTGCAATGATGAAGCGTTTCCCTCATAACTCCTAAACTTTTTAACTTTCTCGTGTTCTCTATCTTTTATTTTATTGCTGAAACTCATGTTTACAATATCATGCTCTTTCAACTACATTTCTTAGTAAATAATATTTTTTTTTGTTAGCAGAAAATACTGATATTTGACTATTTTTTAAATTAATTTATTTTTATCAGTCAATCTATCAAAGGTAGAGAAGTGATTTTGCATCATATTGTACATATGACATGCATTAATGCACACAAAAAATTTAGTCTAAGAATGTTGGATACTTTTTGAGTTATGAGAGAAACGCTTCATCACTGCACAGTGAATTTTGAATTTTGAAAAAAAAAAAATATATATATATAAATAAATAATTTTTTTAAATCATAAAAAATATTTTCATCTTATAGCAGGACAGTGTTTTACACATACTAATTTTCATTATTGTAGAAGATACAGTAATGGAGGAAAAAATGTTGAATATTTCCAAAATTTTACTCCTTGAAGCTGTACCTATCCCCTTAAGGCACATGTGTTCAGGGCGTTTAATGAATACTTTAGTCCTTCGTAACATTCTTCATTCTCAATTCTTTCCTTTAAACATTCATGGATAACGAGATATAATAATAATAATAATAATAATAATAATAATAATAATAATGTGTATTCTTTTAAACAATGTTCTTATTGAATAATTTCAAGTGAAAAATTGTTCCGAGGCCGCGTATCGGTCCCGAGACCCTTCGCTTAGCGCACGAATCTCTACCTACTGAGCTACCTAGGAACTATACCCAACACCATTCCAATTTTTCTCTTTTCGATACCCGGCCCCAGAACAATTTTTCTCTTGAAATTATGCAAGTCTGCTTCACAGAGAGCTTTACCTGAAAGCTAGATTTGATGTTCTTATTGTTTCTATTAAATGTGTTATGTCCGTGGTTCCGTCAACTAATGAAGGCCAAAGTCATCTAGCCGAATGCAGACTCCTTATTCCTCAGCACACTTGAACGGTCACCAAAACCAGTATGAGAGTGATGTTGTGCAACGAGGTTAGCCCCCTAGCCGTTATAGCTGGAGTACAAACAGGAAGCTCTCTTGTGTGTTCGGGGAATATTTGCACAGGCTTCAAAGATACCTACGTTGTTGTAGTTTCCACATCATCCAACGGAGTACTATAAAATAAGTATTTCAAATGTCCCCACAAGAAGACGTATAAAATATTAAATTCGGTGAGCGAGGGGGCCACATAACAGGTCCACCACGATCTATCTATTGTCCAGGAAAAAACAATATAAAGATTGAGGCGAATATTTCGTTGAAAATAAGCCGGCGCCTCGTCACGCATAAAGCATATTTTATGTTTTAGGTGCAAGGGTACAAGAATGTCAACGTAAGCCTGTCCTATTAATTTATTTGCCAAAATATAAGGTACTTTTAAGCATGTGGAACCATTCCCCGAACGCCTGGGATGTTGGTTCTTGCGCGACGGTCAATGTAGTGTCGTTTCCAAGCCTACACTCAGATGGAAGGATCGCATTTCGAACATATACTCTGAATTCCACATAAGGAAAATGCTCCAGCTCTGATATGCTTTCGTTGCGGACATATATGCAATTTTAAATTTATTTTTGTGAGTAGAACCATCTCTGATAGTTTGTTGGGATATTTCAGATACACCCGGCATAATAAATGTGTTTAAATGCAGTTGTGCATGAAATATGATTAACCTGCCTCACTCGTTCCGTTTGATGAATGTTTATCTTTGCTGTTCATCATATACGAATATTTTTAAGATTTTTGCATATTAACATGGCATTAATGAGTCTTCAATGTAAGTATCACTTTAAACTGTATAACGTTTGGTATCTGCGTTGTTATTTATGAGTTCATATTCATTTGATGTAGGGCTTAAATTAAAAAAGAACTTTTTGTATATTATCTTCTGTAAAATAATCTAGTCGTCAGCGTATGAAAAAGTATTGAGAGCTGTGTGTCAATAATGAAATTTAATTCAATTATTATCGTAGCCAATTTCTAGTAAAAGCCGTGAATATGCATATCAAGTAGTAAGGCAATAGAGAACATCCCTGTTATTCTCAATTTGATACATCACTCGTAGTTGTACTCATTCCATTATTTGTGTTGATTTTAGCGTCCATATATAAGCTCTATATACGATTAACTCCCAGTAAATGTTGTGAGATTGCTCTCTGTAGTATATTTTAGAGTTTTGAGCATTCCACAATGTCGAGTGCCTTTTTATAGTCGACAAATGCTATGTAAGCTGGAATGTTATATTCTCTGAGCTCGTAAATAATCTAAAAAAAAAAAAGCACAGTCTCTTATCGTATTCATTCGTTGTTTTAGGCGTGTGTTAGAGCTATGATATTATTTTACTGATATACTGAAGTTCTGCATATCAAATTCTGTCCTGATTTTTTCACTTTTCTACAAAACTTCCATAAAGTCCCCGTGATCCACAGTTTGGAAATGTAAAATTAATTTACTTCACACAGAGATGGCCATATTAAGGGGACTGAGTAGTCAAAGCGTATGATTTAGAATAATAAACTAAAATATTTGTAAAAATATCTCACTTTATAGCGCTCAGATATTAATCCCATTAATTTTAAAATAATTATCATCAAAATACTAACTGATTCTGATATAAATTCATGAAACAACTGAGTGTCCACAAGACATAAAAGACTGCTTTATTTGAACGACATGTTAAGAATGTGATGCAAATATACACCTAAATATCGGCTTCGTCCTAAATACAATATTCAATACAATCTATAGATTATACTTGTTCTTACCAGTGGCGTAGCGTCAATGTAAGCTAAAAAGCTCAGCTTCCCAGTTAATAATAATTTCATAACAAACCTGCAGTTTATGAACAAAATTATTTATTAATTTTAATACAATTTATATTTACACGTTAAATATTGTGATGCGGCAGCTCAGGATGGTTTGTGATGCAGCAGTAAACATGAAGCCTGCATACACCAGCTTCCAGTCCCCTCATTCTTCTGTGTAACCCACCCCGCAGATTTTCAATCTCTTTCTAACAAAACTACCCTGTCGTAAGGCTCCCAAGAAGCTACCTTTGGCAATGAAAAGAACTTAGTTTCCGTGTTATTCCTTTCGTGAGTTGTGTTTAGTTGAAGTGTTAGTGTGCATTGTGGCTGATATAATAAATAATGAGTGAAATAACAGTTGCTGACACTAATTTACTTCAATTTTTAGGACAATTCCATTATCAAGACTGATTTACGAACAAAAGTGTGATTTAAAAAACAAACGACCGACTCCCTTGCTGTCAATGAAGGACACAACCAAGACTGACGCATACTTACGTAATTACTAATACTGTATTTATTGACCGTTAATATTGTGATTTCTCTAAATATGACAGAGAGTGAGCTAGTGTTAAATTATACGTATACGTGTCTATTTGTTAGAGATATGTGTAAACCATGAAATCATAATTTACTACGTACCATTTGAGGTGATGCCTTATTGGTGTTACTTACGAGGTTCCAAACAATCTTCGGACTGCTGGCTTGATATTGTCTACTATTTATTTTAAGACTATATTTTTGCAATACGTTTTCTCATATGTACATGGAAGACAATTTGAGTTAGCTTCCCCTGCTTAAAATTTCATGCTACGCCACTGGTTCTTATATAAATTTTTAGAATAAAAACACTAAAGGAATTTCAATTTTTTTAGTAGAAGAAATATTTATTCTCCTATTAATTATTTTAAAGGGGATGACGGATGAAATTTTGGTAATTTTCAGTCGAAAATAGCATTTCGTTTTCTGTAAAAATGTATCAGCAATCTCTTATTTATATGCTGAGCAAGTTTCGATGCTCTGCGGTGCTCGAAAGCATAAAAATTACGCAATATATAAATGGCTCCACCCTTGAACTTCAATTCCATGAAAATTTTACAAGCCGTTTTCTCACTCTTTTTTCAGCACATTTCGTCAGGTTCGAAGTGTAAAGGCTCTTACAATTTTGATGCTAGGAACATGAAATTTTACTGCATGTTCTACAAGTCCCTAAAGTGTAGTTAACAAAATAGCGCATTGGTTTTATGAGTAAATAAATACTTTTAGAAAAAAAAAGTTTATAATGGTAATGGAAAAATCTATATTTTTAGGTATGCAGTAGTTATAAAAATGTATCTCCCTTTCGTAGTAAAGATATAGTAAAACTAATTTATGAATCGTCCCACGATTCGGGACTCGAGCAGCTGGAAAATTCTCTTGAAATCTCCTGACAGCACAAGTGGATTCTGTACGGACATAGGAATCATAAATAAACACCCGGGTGGAATAGAATAATTAGGCCTATTATTTATCACTACTTTCACTTCACTTCACTTCACGTGTTGCACTCTCTAAAACACAGAACAAACTACATTGCGAGACCTTGAATAAACCAGTTATCCCCGCAGACCGCTACTCTTCTGCCCTCACAAACTCGCTGCTGTTGTCGGCTGAGGCGCTTCACGCAGCTACGGTTCCGAGATATATGGCTGACCAGTACAGGGATGTCAAGGTCAGAAGCACGTACACGACTCTCCGTGCTATAAAGCACTGAGTGGTTGTAATGAATCTATAGTGAGAGTCACATAAGAACAGTTCCTAAACAGCAAATATTGCCCTCTTTTCAGTGTTGCCAACAGTTACCAGATATCACACGATCCTACATAGGCCTACGTACTAAATGACTTGTTTACTTACCATACTTTATGTTGGAAGGTATTCTAAATAATTCAATAATTTGTAACATATTTTCATAGGCAAACTATACGAGAAAGGCATCAACATGTCAAGTATTTTGTCTGGCAATACGAAATTCATTAGTTTCACTAAACAATTGACTCACGAGACCTAACCTAAAAATGTATTTTGTTTGACCACATGAAATTATTTGTAGTAAATCCGAAAACTTACCCGACTATAGTCTTGAATTATAACCACAACGTAACACATAAAGTAACTATTATGTATTAATATTAATACTGACAGGAAATTTCAGTAGCTTCTAGTAACCGGCTCAGAAATCTAGTACAATTTTAATTTCACGGAACTCCAGTACCGACAAATATTGTGGATATTTGTCTCAGCTGCCAACATACCAGTTACAAAATCACTACCATTTGTAGTATTTGTCAGTATAGAAATTCGAAACGAAGTTGGCAAAAGAAAATTCAACCTGCACACAAGAAAATCACCACAATCCACTAGAATATGTAGTAATGGAGGGAAAAATGGTTAGGTTTCACCCTTAGAGAACGAAGTAAGCTGACCCGGACTGTATTCTGCAGGCAGTAGCCGTAAACAAGAAGGGGTGAGCAAAATGAACTCTATTGGCCTACAACTGCGAGGTGAATTAAACTGCTTTTAAGCAATAGATAATGTGTTACATTCTGCAAGACAACAAGAAATCAAAGCATGTTTTGCAGCATTTTCCTCTCTAATAAATGAAATGAATTACGAAGAAGTACAGTTTAATAATAAACACAGACTCTCCTTAACTTAATACAGTTTGAGGTAATAACTAGGATCTAATTCATTGTTATATATATTTATTTAATAATGCAATTAGTACATGAACGCTGCTTTTCTGTTTTAAACTATTACAAAACGAAAAGAAATCATAGGATATTTTGCATATGACGAAACAAAATAATAGACCTACAACAAATAATAAACACATTCTGCTTAACTTAAGCAGTTTTAGATAATGAGAGCTATCTAATTAATTGTTATGTAACTATTACATAATCATGTACTTATTATATGAACATCACACTTATAGAAACAAATTTAAATTCCTGAATTCTCGCCTAATTCAGAAGTGCATTTTTTTTTTTTTTTTTGCCGACACCGGCCTTCTTATGTCGGGCGAAGATGTAGCCTAGCCCTCATATTATCATCTGATAATCCTGTTCTTAGCCTTGGTTTTCTGAGGTTATAAGTGAGAAAAATTGCTCACATACGTATGTACCGCCAAATATAAAAACAAATTGATCCGCAAATTTTCGTACCTCCGAATATAATATATCAGGATTTAAAGCTTTGTAAAATGTGAGAACTTCACGATCATAGAGTATCTTTGTTTGTGCATTATTGATGAAGTGAATACTTTCTAACGGAAGATTTGAATTGCCAAAAATCCGAAGTCCATTGAAGTAAATTTTTTCAGGACAGCAAAGAAACTATATACATATACATATACATATACATATATATATATATATATATATATATATATATATATATAGCCTAGGCTTGCAATACAAGAATACTTCTTGAAATAAAATACTTTTATAACATAGGCTTAGACACGGACTTGAGATATTTTTTTTTTTACAGGAGAGTAGTCTATGCAAAACACAACATGTCAGGTAAAAAGTCGAATTCGGTAAATTTTGGACTTTGAACTCTAACTGACATGTAACGAGTCTACGCTGTTAGCAACATACTCTTTTGTTTGTACTTCATTCTCTAGACATAAATGTAATGTATTGAGAAAGAAGCTCTACAATACATCTACATATATATCTACTACTATTTAATGTCAATAAAAACCACAAAATTTGAATACACCATTCTGTAGATAGACTAATAATTTCAGGTGTTTGACACTGTTTTCTTTGAACTAAATAATTTCCACATACCAAACAAAGATCATGACCTCATCTTTCACTTAAATAAGAAGTCAAGAGTCTAGTCAGCCTGAAACCTTACTGAACGACTTTTTCGTCAATGTGTAATGTACAATCATTGTGTTCACCTGTTAACTTGTACCTGCGTACCCTACGTGCTCTGAACAGTGCATATGCGCGGTGAGGCACGCTTGCGCTCTCGTTGACGTCACTGAGCTAGTAGCTCTGGATTGAATAATTTGAAAAATCATATCTCGAAAACTAAGCTTTCTCCGTATGTAGAAATGTATAGGGAAGTTTCTTGTTTTAAGGGGAGAGGATAGTAGTTTTTGGTGAAAAATGAGTGGATTAAAAAAAATTCTTTAAAATATTCTGTGATATGTGTGGAATGCATAGCATAACATTTTGTGGGTATTTGTGCCCTTATCGGATGTTGAGTCGCCATTTTTTAAACTGACTGCTTCATGGATTTTTAAATCACTCGCCCACTTTTATTGTTGTTTCCGGTAAATTAAATTTTCAAAAACATTTTCTTTTCTTTAAAATACCCTTTGATATGTGTGGAATGCATTGCATAACATTTTGTGGGTATTTGTGCCCTTATCGGATGTTGAGTCGCCATTTTTTAAACTGACTGCTTCATGGATTTTTAAATCACTCGCCCACTTTTATTGTTGTTCCCGGTAAATTAAATTTTCAAAAACATTTTCTTTTCTTTAAAATACCCTTTGATATGTGTGGAATGCATTGCATAACATTTTGTGGGTATTTGTGCCCTTATCGGATGTTGAGTCGCCATTTTTAAACTTACTGCTTCATAGATGTTTAAATCACTCGCCCACTTTTATTGTTATTTCCGGTAAATTAAATTTTCAAAAACATTTTCTTTTCTTTAAAATACTCTTTGATATGTGTGGAATGCATTGCATAACATTTTGTGGGTATTTGTGTGTTTATCGGATGTTGAGTCGCCATTTTTTAAACTGACTGCTTCATGGATTTTTAAATCACTCGCCCACTTTTATTGTTGTTTCCGGTAAATTAAATTTTCAAAAACATTTTCTTTTCTTTAAAATACCCTTTGATATGTGTGGAATGCATTGCATAACATTTTGTGGGTATTTGTGCCCTTATCGGATGTTGAGTCGCCATTTTTTAAACTGACTGCTTCATGGATTTTTAAATCACTCGCCCACTTTTATTGTTGTTTCCGGTAAATTAAATTTTCAAAAACATTTTTTTTTCTTTAAAATACCCTTTGATATGTGTGGAATGCATTGCATAACATTTTGTGGGTATTTGTGCCCTTATCGGATGTTGAGTCGCCATTTTTTAAACTGACTGCTTCATGGATTTTTAAATCACTCGCCCACTTTTATTGTTATTTCCGGTAAATTAAATTTTCAAAAACATTTTCCTTTCTTTAAAATACCCTTTGATATGTGTGGAATGCATTGCATAACATTTTGTGGGTATTTGTGCCCTTATCGGATGTTGAGTCGCCATTTTTTAAACTGACTGCTTCATGGATTTTTAAATCACTCGCCCACTTTTATTGTTGTTTCCGGTAAATTAAATTTTCAAAAACATTTTCTTTTCTTTAAAATACCCTTTGATATGTGTGGAATGCATAGCATAACATTTTGTGGGTATTTGTGCCCTTATCGGATGTTGAGTCGCCATTTTTAAACTTACTGCTTTATGGATTTTTAAATCACTCTCCCACTTTTATTGTTGTTTCCGGTAAATTAAATTTAAAAAAAAATTTTCTTTTCTTTAAAATACCCTTTGATATGTGTGGAATGCATTGCATAACATTTTTGTGGGTATTTGTGCCCTTATCGGATGTTGAGACGCCATTTTTAAACTTACTGCTCTATGGATTTTTAAATCACTCACCCACTTTTATTGTTGTTTCCGGTAAATTAAATTTTCAAAAAAATTTCCTTTTCTTTAAAATACCCTTTGATATATGTGGAATGCATTGCATAACATTTTGTGGGTATTTGTGCCCTTATCCGATGTTGAGACGTCATTTTTTTCATACTTCCTGCGCTATAGATTTTTAAATCACACGCCCCCTTTTATCGGTTTCCAGTAACTTCATTTTTTTTTTGCTACATTGCCAGACAAAAATGTATATAATTTCTGAACTATTAAAGATACATGCATGAAATTGAGAACACATATTCTTTAGACTAGTATGAAACGTTTCTCTGTAACAGAAATTTGTTAATTGATTTAATTTAAAAAATACGTCCGTTTGTTTGCAAGAAAGGAAATCAGAAAATTGTTATTAACTTTTCATTGTTTATTTTACAAACTTAGAGTCTAATATAAAAATTCTGTTACAGACAGTTTGTAGAACATGCTTTTGCAAATACATTGCAAAAAACTGTTTGAATCTATCTTTAAAAACGGTTTAGCTATGTCGGTTTTAGTACAGGGACATCATTTTATTTTTACTAACATTTTTAATATTAAACTGGCTATACCTCTGGATCAACGCCATTTGCTACCCCTTCCACAACTGGAGTTCGATGATACTGGCGTAATATACAAACAAATCACTTCACTAGGTATAGGAGGGAAGAAAAGTAGTTCAACCATTTACGTAAACTAAGAAATATCGCGCTTTTGAGTTTGATCATTTTCATTATGTTTTTGTTTAATCAAAATACAGTACAGTATTAACAATAAGTGTTTTTTACCCACGAACGGAACTGTCCATGCGGACGTATTCATTATGCAGAGTATATTTTACTGTCTACAGCACATTAGCGTACAATATAGAGAATGAAGGGAAATTGAAAAATAATCATATTATGGATATGTAAACACATTTTTTAAAATGGTGACCGTTCATTTCGATACAGGCTTCAGTTCTAATGTGCATATTATCGCATTACAGATTATTGTACCTAATCCCAATTACCAGTTTCGTCCTTCGTACTAGTAACTCACGTTGAAATAATTCTGTAGGCCTACCTACTCTATAAAAGTGTACCTTACGTACTGTAAATTCAATCTTCACTTCTGCCTGATCCGAAAAGATAAAATTACTCAGAAATATGTACTATCTACTGTTCGTCCAAGTGGTTATGTCGTAAGGTCGTAGAAAGGGAGGAAATCACGTGACAGTTAATTACTTAACGAGGGCCTTTGACTTAAGTTATTTTAAACAGTCGTATAATATTACGTAGACGGCCAATCCCTAACAGAAATTAATGTTCTCAGAAAAGATCTAAGACAGCCCAGCCACTAGCTGGCGAATAAAAGCTGGTGGGGGAAACCGGGATACGACGTAGGCATATGGACGACAGTAGGCCTACAGTGGGTGATCAAATTATTAGGGACACTTGGTAAAAGTAGGAATTTTATCTTCAAATTCACATGAAACACAAGTAATTCGGATTTTCTCAACTGGAAAAGCTTTATTACTCTAAATAGTGTTTCATGAACAATATTATTACATATTTAATTGTGTAATAATAAATATGGAATGAAATAAACAAGAAAACCAATATTTTGTCACACATCCCTTTGCAGCAATTACAGTTTTAACTCTCTTTGGCAAACTAGAAATGCATTGAAGACAACTGTTTTTAATTTCTTGGCTCTGATGCCACACTTTGATCAGTTTTTCTATTAAATATTGTTTATTTGTAATAATTTCTGAATGAACTTGCCTCTTCATTAGCTCCCAAATATTTTTAATCGGATTAAGGTCCAGAGAGTTACCAGGCCAATCCAGAACCCTAATTTTGTTGTCAGACAGGAATTTTGTCACTTTATTTGCCTTGTGACAGTGCGCAGAGTCGTGCATGAACACAAAATAACCATCTGGAAACCATTCACGGACTTGTGAAAGAAGCCGTTCCTTCAGAACCTTTATGTATTGATATTGTCTCATCATTCCTGGAACAAAATACAGGCGACCAGTTCCATGACCACTAATCACAGACCACACCATGGGGCTTAGAGGATGTTTAACAGTCTTCTACATAGAAAGGCGCCAATGAGAGATGCTGGAATCAACATATCTTCTATGACAACCCGTCAGAGGATCAAAGAGTTAGGGTTTTCATGTCGCACTCCAACCAAGAAACCATTCCTGAAACCATAAATGGTGAAGAAGCGTCTCTCTTGGGCAAAGCAGCATCAATCTTTGACTGTGGATGATTGGAAAAAAGTGAGTTGTTTGTCATTCACATGATTTCTTTGTTAGTCACAATTTTACTTTGTGCAAATGTGTTTTATGTACTGTTACTTTCTTTTTTCAGATGTGTTTTTCAGATCAATCTACCATACAGATACTTTCTGACAAATGTCTGTTCGTTAGAAGGCGTAAAGGTGAAACGTACAATAATGACTGCATTGTGAAGACTATTAAACATCCTCTAAGCACCATCGTGTGGTCTGTGATTAGTGGTTATGGAACTGGTCGCCTGTTTTTTGTTCAAGGAATGATGAGATAATATCAATACATAAAGGTTCTTCTTGCACAAGTCCGTGAATGGTTTCCAGATGGTTATTTTGGGTTCATGCACGACTCTGCGCCCTGTCACAAGGCAAATAAGGTGACAAAATTCCTGTCTGACAACAAAATTAGGGTTCTGGATTGGCCTGGAACTCTCCGGACCTTAATCCGATTGAAAATATTTGGGAGCTAATGAAGAGGTAAGTTCATTCAGAAATTATTATAAATAAACCATCTTCAATAGAAAAACTGATCAATGTGTGACATTACAGCGAAGAAATTAAAAACAATTGTATCCAATGCATTTCTAGTGTGCCAAATAGAGTTAAAGCTGTAATTGCTGCAAAGGAATGTGTGACAACATATTAGCTTTCTTGTTTATTTCCTTCCATATTCATTATTACACAATTAAATATGTAATAATATTGTTTATAAACCACTATTTAGAGTAATAAAGCTTTTCCAGTTGAGAAAATCCGAATTACTTGTGCTTTATGTGGATTTGAAGATGAAATTCCTACTTTTACCAAGTGTCCCTAATAATTTGATCACCCACTGTACCTGTGCGAATATGATTCAATATTGAAAGCTCTTTCGTCACTGGAAAACGCGAACATATTTTTGGAACGTACTGTTTACTATGACCGTAAGGCTACTATGACTGTATATGCGGTCTTGGATCTACGTGGAGGACGGTTGAACTTCATTTGTAGAAGGGGTGGGAATGAAGTACGTTCAAAAACTCAGATACAATAAAAATTGAAGTAAAAATAAAATGATGTCCCTGTACAATCCTGCATTGGGTCTTTTTTTTTTTTTTCCAAATTTGGGCCACCAAATAATTTTTTTTTTCAAAATATTTATATTTGGTTGAGTTGCCACAGCTATGAGCTCTCTACATACAAAAAAATAATATTTTGCACCAAATAGGAAAAAAAGATAAAAAAAAATACCATCCTCTCCCTTTAAAATGGAACGTATGGGGGAACAATCGTTGTAATAATCCATGATCACTTGTTAGTAAAATGTTAGGCGCGGTACTCACCGGGCTTGAGCCGCGGGTCCCAGTTGCGCTCCTCGCCGCCGAAGGGCCGCCGCTCGACCTGCGGGCTGCCGACGCGGCTGGTGCCGGGCGAGCCGGCCGCTCCTCCCGGGCGCGGTGGCCCGGACTTGCCGTGCTGCCGCCACTCCATCTCCCGCTCCCAGCGCAGTTCCTCGCGGCGTTCACCCGCCACCTTCTCCAGTTCCTTGAGGGACGCCGGGGACACATCCGAGTGACGCCTCAGCTCGGGCGTCCGCGGGGGCGCGAGCCCTGCGCCGAGACCGCCGCCTCCGCCGCCAGATCCTGCGAGGTGAACATAACAGTTCCGATATCTTGTAGGGGGGGACCGGGAACTAACTCTGAGAATATGCGGATTAGTCCTTGTCTCCCCTCCCCCCAGGTCGGAGCAAGATTGTGTTTCCACAAACAGCAGACAAGCCACGCAAACGTCGTTACTTTTCCTGAAGGAAGCCACCTTTGTGTGAGCAGCCTAGAGGAGGTATAGTCTGAAATAAACAAATTTGGGTCGCCATACTTCTGCCCCTTGAGCCCCATAACTACAAATGAATGTAATGTTTCTATGAAATGTATAGGCCTACGAAGCTCTTAAGAAGGATGGGTGTTGGTCTATATACATATTTTAATACAAATTCTCATTTCCCCAACCATGTAAAATAAACCCGTAGATCATACTATAAATTCCGTTGATACAGAGTGATTTATATAGAACTGACACATTTATTTCATTAATTGTTTCAAAACGAATTGTGCTAGCGACAACTTATTATACCTAAAATGTAGAGGAATTTTGGGAGATTATTTACCTCTATAGCAAATGTTGTCCGGCGTTGTCAAATCCGGAGATCTCGGTGACCACAGGTTCCTGGAAATTATTCGGTCGTCACATAACCGGATAAATGGAACCATGCTTCATCTGTGAACCATGTGATGGACAATATGGCAGGATTTTGCACAATGAACGTCTGAAACCAACAGCAGAATGTTCTGGAGTTTCGATTCCTTGTCACTAGACGCGCAGATGTTTATGTTTTATTCCTATTGTTGGCAGCTGTTTTCGACATTTTGTGTCAACGTGAAAATGCAGTACACATTAAATCAACGACTCTTCCTTGTGAAGCAATACTGGATTACGAATTCAATTACAGCTACTCAAAGGGCATACCAGAGAGAATTTGGTGTTCGCAATCCTCCCAAAAGAAACACAATACTGGGACTGGTAAACAAATTGGAAACAACTGGATCTCTGGTGAGTGAAAAGGGCAAGCATCGTTCATCTAGGCTTCCCACGGTTGTTGTTGACGTAAGAGCACGACTGGAGCAGTCACCCAAAAAATCATTAAGACGTTTATCGCAGGAAACAGGGTACACCTACTCAATGTGTCAGAGATCCTAAAGCCATATAGGATTACGGTTGTTCATCAGCTACAGGAACCAGATAAGGATAAAAGATTGAATTATTGTCGTTGGTTTCAGACGTTCATTGTGCAAAATCCTGCCATATTGTCCATCACATGGTTCACAGATGAAGCATGGTTCCATTTATCCGGTTATGTGACGACCGAATAATTTCCAGGAACCTGTGGCCACCGAGATCTCCGGGTTTGACAACGTCGGACAACATTTGCTATAGAGGTAAATAATCTCCCAAAATTCCTCTACATTTTAGGTATAATAAGTTGTCGCTAGCACAATTCGTTTTGAAAGAATTAATGAAAGAAATGTGTCAGCTCTATATAAATCACTCTGTAGATAAGAAAGGTGAGCTGTAGTGTTTTAAAATTATCTTGTATCAATACGAAACACAAACCAAAACTAAAACACAGAAACCTTTAATAGCGTTTACTTCACCAAAATTTGTTAAAATAACTGGAAACCTGAAACAAAACTCTCTTATATTAAAACGGAAATAAAATTAAAACATATAGAATGTCCCGTAATTATATAGTACCTAAAACATGTGTATCGTATTATACACCTATAAAAAAATATCACGTGAACTAATTGTCTAAACAGTTTAGTTCGTGACAATGGTGATGACGAAAATTGTAATGGGGAACGGACTGACAGTATCTTATTTTGGAGAGGCAAGCTTGAATTCACGTGCTGCCCGTATATATTCTGCACATTATCTCAAATGAAGGGTACACGGGAAAAACGAACATGTCACAATGCTCTTAAGGGTGATGTCATTATCTAATTCACTGTATTACTACAAACTTTAGTGTTATTTTTATTAAAAGTGGTAAAGGAGAATTAAAACCAGGGATACACTCATCATTTCCTTCATTTCAAGTAGAAACATCAATAAATTTTGCAGCAATATACTGAAATAGATCACTATCCCACCTCTAATGGAAATATAACATTGTTCGTTTTTCCTGTGTACCCCTCAAATGTTTGGACATGATATTTCCAGCACGATGGATTGATGGGAATGGACCTGTTCCGTGGCCGGCAAGATCACCCGATCTCACACATTGTGATTTTTATATTATATGGTCAGCTAAAGGGTCTGGTGTATGCTGAAAGACATGCCGCCCGAAACCGCTTGTGGCAATAATTGTGGAGGTATATGCTTGGATTCGAAATCTTCCTCTCTTCTCCCAAAATAAAAGAGTTCAAGGCAGAAACAAGTACGCCTATGCTATGATTACAATGGTGGACATTTTAAATATCTCCTATGATACAATAAACTGCAGCAATAAACAGTTACTTGGTTAGAAACATTTTTCATTGATACATTCTCTCTGTCATATTTCTGTAACTAAGCTGTATAGACAATTAGTTCACACGATATTTTTGTTTTCAAGTGCATAATATAATACACATATTTAAGGTACACAACAACGGAATATCTTGTATAATTATAAAATATTAACTACAAACCAATATTTGATGACTTAATAATTTTGAAATAAACGAAACAATATATTTTTTGTACCTAAATGAAGAGTTGTGCCAACTTCAACATTAAACTGACGAAATTGGCATCCGTCACTTTTAATTGAACTCTTAGATTGTATACATCCTTGGCTTTGCATGTGAAGAGGCTAATGAATGTTCGGCAATAGGAAATGTCTTTCCAAAAGGAAAGGGGTGCTTGGGTACCGACTGCAATTTCTTTACATGTCAGGGCCTAAGAAAGAGGCTGTGAACTGTTGATATGAAAACAGAGAAAGCTGTGTCAACTTGTCGATATTACAGTTTGGATGAAGTGTAAATACAACGTAGGTGGGTGGTTAAAGGGAAGTACTTACAGAGTTGCATGAATGAAACAAAAACTGAGAGAAATAAATTGAAGTGTAGCATTTCCCCGAATTACATTAAAAGTACTGTATAAAGTTTGAAACCCTTCTACAGTATTTTTGTCATGTAAAGTGACCTTCAAAATAATATTCTACGGCAGTTCTTTTATTATTAGTTTCGAAATTCTTTCATGGAGAAAGATCTTAAACAGAAAAATTCTCTGTTGTAATTGAATGTGTGTAGTGCTATAGTATAAGAATTGAAGTACTTCCACTTAAGTTGAGTAAATATCGGTCATAAAATGAAATACCTATGTAATATATTCTACTATGGGATAAAAACGCGTCAGTATTTGCTTTAGTTAAAACGGAACATATGTTGTAATGAATGGTAATGCAATTATTTTAGATATTCCTAATGTGAAATTTCATACACTGTAATGTTCTATTTTCTGTAAAGCGTCATACATCTTCCACTGTGGAAAAAATGTAAAAAAAAAAAACTGCAATTAGTTTTGTCAATAATACTTGAAATAAAACTATTCACACTACATTATGAATAACTTTAAATTTTAATGAAATATGTATTACTTCAACAAAATAGACATGTCAACTATGGGTATTTAAAGCAAAGCATATCTTAAAATTTTACACTCTGAAGAAAATTTTGGCAGTTTTCACGTGAATTTAGTAATAGAAACAATATTTACGGAAATTACGTCCTTTATCCATTTTGAAAATTGTGTACAATACTACTTTGGCGTTCAAAGATACCTGATCCTACTAATCGATTGTGATCGATAATTTTTTGGTGTAAGTGTGGCTTCTTTAGTTATTTTTTATATGCATAGATGGCGAAGATAATAGTCAGTGTTGCTAATCGTACGTAAATAGATCGCATTATAGAATTCAATATTTCATCCCCTTCTGCTGATTGTAAAACAACACTAAACTTAGCTGGAAACCGCTGATATTGTCAATTATGAGAATAATTTATGTTTAATTTACATCATCATTTTTCCCAACACTTTTTTAAGCACCACACTAATTGTTTCACCTATTCAGAGCTAACAGAACTATTTCAAAGTTTGTCACTTCGTTATATCTTTGATTCTGACTTATCCCGTGGTTACAAAGTTCGCTTACACGATCATAAAATCGTAGATCAGATATCTTTGAACGTCAGTGCATTGTACTCACCACTAGCCGGATATTAATATCTGATATTGTGTATATTTTTACGATATTAATAATAATTAATCTTTAGAACATAAATTTAAATTTTCTCTACAATGAAATAAATTCTCAGCATAATCTATGAATATTTTGTGAAAATTTACTTCTGCAAATTTTACTAATATACGAATTGGAATACTATGAAAATTAGATCAAAACACACTCGAAACCATCAATATCCTGATATCAATATAAGTTTCAATTTGTATGATAAAAATATTAGTTTTAGTGAACAAAATTTACTTAAGGGTATGTGTACATGAATGTTTAATTTCTTTTTGTATTTAAAAATTACGCAGTTTTTCTGAATAGTGATATACAGGGTGTTTCAGAAATACTTTGACAAACCTTGGGAGCATGTTCCTCACACCAAAACAAGAAAAAAGTTCATACAAACATATGTCCGAAAATCCTTAGTTTTTTAGTTATTAATGAAAGAACATAATGAAACATCTGTTATTGTCAGCTTGGTAGCAAGTGTTGCAACCTTAATCAATTCAGAAACCCATAACAAATGTTCAAAATGTTCTCCTCTTGCTTCTACTTTTATTGTTACGATTTTCTGAATTGATTAAAGTTTCAACACTTGCTACCAAGCTGACAATAACAGATGTTTCATTATGTTCTTTCATTAATAACTAAAAAATAAGGATTTTCGGACATATGTTTATATTAACTTTTGTTCTTGTTTTGTTGTGAGGAACATGCCCCCAAGGTTTGTCAGAGTATTTCTGAAACATTCTGTATAGTTCACATAGTTTATTTTTTATTTATTTTTCTTAAGGAAGAGGAACAATTTATTTATTTGCATTAAAAGATACATTAAGAAACTGTACATAAAACAGAAATATAAATTAAGGAATAATTTACTTGACTATTTAAATTAGCATATTCGAACACAATACAAATCAGCTAAGACGTTCACTTTTAGCTTTAAATTAAATTTCTCAAAAGTTGCAATTCTTCCACACATATTATTTCATAACTCCACAACCATTAGAGACAGAATACTGAAATTTTGCACACTGATTTCACATCCATTAATGCAAAAACTACACTACAATAATGCCCATATCTTTGAAAATAAGAGAAATTGATAATAAAACATTATGTAAATTTTAATATATTTTCTATAGGACACATAAAAAATTAATTGTATTAAAATTAAAAAATCTACATTTCTGTGAGTAATCCACTTTTTATAAGTAAGTGTTTACAGATACAGTACTTACAGTAAAAAATTAAAGATTTCAGATAAAACATTGTAAACCCTAACAACGTTATGGTTACTTAATAATATAACTGCATTTTCGTTTCTTACTCTGATAAAACTGGCTTTTAAAACAGTATTATTAGTAACTTTTTTATACTTCTATCAGCTATTTAAGTTCTAATAAGTCTTGTTATGGTACAGTAGTGGCAAAAAAAAAAAAACAGGACAGACCCTTGTAGCTGATACAAAAGAATCGTGTGCTGTGTATTATGTCAAACTGTAGTAATTTCAATATGGAAGCCAGAGGTTTGTACTGCTATTTAATATAAAATACGCAGTTATCTTTGCTGAATAGAGGTAGAAATTTAATATTGATGCCAGATGAAAATAAAACCCTCAAAGTTTTTTCGTCTGTACGTTTGAGGCACTGAAGGAAACAAAAGACGGTGAGAATCGAACAAATGCAAAAATTTCACTATTACAATTAATTATACAAGATGGATGTGTTTTGTGGCTATCAAAATTTGAATCTGTGACTCTGAAATCAGCTAAAAGGGTCGGTCCGGTTTTTTTTGCCACGACTGTACATTGTAAGTTTTGTTCACTTGTGCGTTCATCTTCTTGTAAAATATTAGAAAGTTAGAACCTGAATTTTCTGATATTATTTGTGGTCGTTCACGTACACATACCCTTAATTTTATTTGACATGACTTTGTTAAGGAAGTATTAATTTTTGCATACAATTCGTTCTGGTTATGAAATATAGGGAGACGCCTTTGCGTGCATTAAAAGTGTTCCAATAAATCATTACAATGTACGAACATGTATTGAAGTATATTGACCATAAATAAAATAATAATTTCAATATACTATATCAGGGTAGATCAGAAAGTGACTCACAACAATTATTTTAAGGAATACTGTTTTGGTTAGGACGTTCAAAGTTAGCAGATAGTTTAAATCTTGAGCAATGATTCGATCGGATGTCACCCTGGCGGAACGAGCTGTAACTACTGAGTAAAAATGCCGCGTTTTCTACCATCGTTCACTTGTGAAGGGCAGCGAGGTGTAGTTACCGAAAACTCTAGTGAAATCTACAGGGAAATATTGGCGGTGTATGGCGCTTGATTGTCTGGACCGTAGCAACATCTCCAGGTGGTGTAGGTTCTTCGAAGAAGTCCGTCGACGAAGCACGTTCCGGCCGACCAGTGACCGATGCAACACCACCCAATGTCAGAGGCATCATTAAGGCGGCAATCATCCTCCCTACAGTCAGGCCTCGTACGGTCTGACTTCCGCCTCTTCGGACCAATGAAGAAATTCCTAGGACAACGCTTCGGTTCAGGTGAAGAAGTGAAATCAATCGTGCGCAGGTGGCTATACGCCCAAAAAAACGGAGTTTTCATGAACGAGGTGTATTAAATATGGTGTCACGATGGGAGAAATGTGTCGAGAGAATTGGATCCAATGCCGAAGAATAGGTAAAAGCTGTAGCTCTCTTGTGCATTATTTCATTTTGCTTACTTATGAAATACCTTGCCACAAAATATTGTTGTTCATTACTTTTCGATCCACCCTCGTGTTTTTTTTATATAATTCTACATTCAGTTTATATTGCAATTAATGTTATCAATACTATTTGTGTCTTAGAGTTTGTTGCTGAAATGTTATTCAAAATATTCATTAGTATGAAAATACTTTAACCGTTGTATTAAAACAAAATAAATACGAATATTATTGTACTAAACTGAAAAAAAAAACTTATTTCAAATTTTTTATTATGCTATGGAATTTCAGAATCATTAAAAATATACCCTAACCAATAAAAAGTATACTGTGATACTTATGCTTTTTGTTACGTTTGTGTCTACGTGTTTAATATTAAAGCAAATGTATTGTGTGCATATTCCTGAAATTGAAAATCCCATTTACCTGTGCATATTATTACAAATCAGCCTGGAATCTAGAGAACAATACATGAAAACAGTTTACTTATACATGTGCATTCTTTAATAACATTATTCATTTTTATAAATTTTATAATTAGTATTTTATAGTTTTGGCTTTTAAATTTATTAGGATTAATATTTTATTTTAATGGATATTTTAGTTTTAGTTATTAATTACAGAAATTATATCAATATAAATGTATTAAAATAATAATTTTAATAAAAAAATTTAAATTATTTATTTTACCGAGTTGAATTAGAGTAAACTACATATTGTCAACATAGGAGTCAACAAAAGAAATTTATCCATTAGAAACAGAAGATAATCTGTAACTGACAAAAACTAAATATATTAATATCCCAGTATTATTTGTAAGCTATGTTAAATAGATTATTAATTGTATTAGAAAATAATCTAATACGAATAATTTTAATCAAAATTCTAACACATTTTAAAGTGTCACGAGTTGCTACATATTACACATCAGATGAGTTTGCATGGTTTCATAAGTACTTACTTTTGTGTCAAGATTTGTATTATTATTAAATATATATAGAAGTAAGCTTAATAAATATAATACTGTATATATACATCTATCGAAAAAATTGTACATATTTTAACAGCATTTAAGTAGACTGTAATCCATGCACTATTCAGAACGTAAATTTTGTTCTGCATTTCATTTGAGGTGCATTAAACATGATGCATATAATGAAGAATGAAGTTTCTGACTGAAATCGAGATTTTCGCACATTTATGTCTATAAATTGTAACAATTTTGCAAAGGGCAATAACATCTTCTAATATTCAAAATTTATAAAATTGACTCATTAATTTTTTAATGTCATATAATTGTGTAAAATTTCTCCAGTTATCATCTAAATGATCGGAATGAAATAATACGAGACTGGCATTGTATTCAAACCAGTTTAAAATCAATTAAAACTGAATTCTTAAAAACAACTTCAGATAATTATTTTTTTTTACATTTTATCTCATGTTCTAAATTTAGTACAGCATTGTACCTATAAATTGAAGCAATTGTTACAGTGCATTCATAGGCACTGCTCAAAATTGTAAGAATCATTTTAAAATTAATGTAAATTTATAATTTAGAATATCATTTATATTATCATTTCAATAGACTATTTTTGTTACAGTCTCAAATGAAATGCTTTGACATTGAAAATAAGTCACTATTCACCGCCATTATAACTATTTACATAGCACAATGCAAACATCTGCTTAACATTTCTCTAGACACTGTCTGTCATCAACTCTATCAGATGCATATGTATTATCACGTGCAAGTTTAGTTACATGCTACATTTTAGGAGACCACGACTCCAGAATTAAATGCAATAAAACAAATAAAAGTTTATTTTAAAATAAGAGGTATTAGGAATTTTGACATTTAATTCAACAATATGACGAATTATATACACCAAATATCACGTAGCCAAATATAAGCAAGCCTATGTACAAAATCATCCACAAACTATCGAATAACGTAGGCATTTTCGAAATATAAACTTACCAAAAATACCTGACGAAACTGAATCTAAGTAGCCTAACATGCCAATTGTAATAAATATAGCTTAGATCATTAAATATATAAAACGTCAAATATTAAAAGGGTTAGATTATAAAAATGTGATGATATATTAAAGGTGATAGTTTAAATGAATGATAAAGGAATGGAAAAGAAAAAGTTCAATACTTTTTATAAAGAGGCAGAATTATAAGAAAAGTATTAGGCAAATCAGAATTGGACAGCATAAGATAGAAGAATAAACGTAGAAGCGAAATTACAGTGCATGGAAGCGGACTATTACTATTCTGCAATGTGTAAGTGGAAGAAGATTATAACAGCAGAGTAAAGCAAGGTTTCAACAAACAGTGAACAAAGTCAAAACTGCTGACACAACAAAATATCATGTACGGATATAAATATATTGACGCTACAACACTTTTTAAGTAGTGTTGTTGCGTCAGTTTCATAAGCACGGTTGGGGTAGTTGAAAAGACCTAAAATCTACAGTGTGTTCATTGGAGAGGTTAGCATGAAAATACAGCGAATAGAAGAAGCGTGAAGAATTAAAAATAGTCGAAAGAAGAAATCCAAATCAGAGATACTGCGAAGAAGAATTACAACGAAATACAGTGATATTTCACTTAATATAATGGCAGTTATGTGAAATTAAGATAGAGAAAGCTAAAAGGAAAGAAACAATTAAGGAAATAGAACGGAGAATACCAAATGTGGGTGGGGATAAGGATTAATGAAAGAGATGAGAAGGATCCGGGTAGGTCCACAGCATTCAGTGGACATCAGTCCTTCAATCCAACATTCCAAAACACAAGGGATCGAGCTTCCATTCAATCTAATCTACGAATTCAAAGTGCTCATCATTTCAGAATAATAATAATAAATAAACTCATCCACGTCACTACTCCATACGTGGGTTAAACAGAGCAAAAAAGGGGGCATTGCGGGGTCAGGGTTATATAAAAACAAGTGGAAAAATCCCGTGAGATAAAACAAACTTTGATTCAAAAAAGTATAGAATAATCATGAGCATCGTCAGTAGCAGGAGCTGTGTGGCTTTTCTGCAGTTTTCAGATTTGTCTTTAGCGGAAACACAACTTGCCTCCCGCCTGCAGTTTCTGCAGTTCCTTCAGTGAGGCTGCAGACACGTCTGAGTGGCGCCGCAACTCTGGGGAGCGTGGGGGAAGCGCCAGCAGGGGGTCGTTGGGGTCTGTCGTCGAGGACACTGGGAAGCATAGGGCTCTCTTCTTCACTAACTCTTCCTCCTCCTTATTCAATGTGGTGGTGGACGGTGCCACAGTCACCTTGATGCCCAACTCCTTCAGTGCCGACGGCGAGACATCAGAATGCCGGCGACGTTCGGCTGTTCTCGGCAACATGAGAGCTAGTCCGGCCCATTTGCCACCTGCCAACAGTTGTCACTTGCAAGGTAGCAACATTAAAAATATTCCATTTAAATCAGGATTCACAGTAAACGTCTCCGCTTTGAAGACAAGCAGTTGTGACAAACAGCCTGAAACGTGAACAGATGTCAGGAGACAGGTGTCACTTCAGAAGTAAAGAGAATGAAGATTCAGGGCTCAGTGAGTGTACGTGTGAAATGAAGAAAATTGTATGCTTAAGACTTCAGTAGAGTGCAAAATTATGGCTCTTGGTGTGAATAAAAATTTGGATATGCCTGCCAGTATCACCATTCAATTGATTGAGTGTGGCAATATAATATGAAAACTGACATAGTATAGCTGTATAATACTCGTGATAGTGAGTGGTAAAACGCAATAAAGTGCTGTTTGAATGTGTGGAAATAATCAGTGATAAAACGTAAAATTCAAAACAATGTCAGAATTCAAAATAAAATTGTGGGTTAGTTTAAGACGGAACATATGAGGCGTTCAGAACTAAAGTCCACTTTTTGTCTCTCAAAATGTGATTGAGCAGTTGAAACGTCATTCTTATATTTAAGTTGATCTCTCTAAGAAAATGTTGAGTAATAAAATTACTGCTAGTCAAATTAGATAATTCACTAGAGCAAGTTAACTTTAAGTCAAATTAGCTGAAAACTAGGTCTCTTGGACTTGATCCACTTTAGCACTGGCGCCTCATATGTAGGCCTACAGGGTGTTTCATGTTTATTTAATACTACAATGCGATCAGTTATGCTTTCCCCGCGGCGCAATGTTTTTCCTATGAGCGAGCTCCCACTTGATTGCCGCGCACTGGATGGAATAGCAAGCCTGCTTGCTTACTTGTTGACCTTGCTAAATATGGCAGTCGTAGCGCAGCTGTTCACGGGTTTGTGTTGTGTTGTTCGTTTCTTAATTCGACAATATACTACATAACGTGTATTACGCCGGAGTTTACAACGGCACAGCGTATCTTTATTTACGATTCATATGTGTTAATTCAGTCAGCTCGTGAAGTTCGAAGACGGTTTCAAGAAAGATCCCCGGGTGTAGACGCTCCAGATCGTGAAACAGCCCATAATTTTTAAAGTAAATTTCAGGAAACTGTAAGTATCCAGCCTAAGAAACCAAAAAAAGAACCTTAGGGTTCTCACCGAAGAAAGCTTACATGACATTTGTAATCGTTTAGAAAATTCTCCTAGGAAATCTCTTCGTCGTCTTGGACAAGTGGGACTTTCATATGGGTCTGTGCAAAAGGCTACTAAATTAATGCACTTCAAGCCGTATAAATAACTGTGGCACATACTCTTCAGCCAGGTGACTCCGTACGTAGGCGCACATTTTGTGAGTGTATTCTAGAAAAGTGATGAATAATTTCGTAAAGATATGCGAAAAATGTGTGGAGAATTAAAGGCGGGCAGTTTCAAGACCTCATTTGATAATTTAGTAAGTAGTGAGCCTCTCAAATTTGTTTGTGTATTGTTATATGGCTGGTTTTTTTTACTGTTTTACGCTACCGCTAATCACCGAGACCCGGCTAACGAACGACGAGCTCGCCTATAGACAAAACACTCCGGCGGAAAGCAAAACCGATCGCACTGTATTAGAGCATGCTCTTTGGCACATTCTACGTTAATTTAACTAAACATACTTTTATAGTCACATAGTTATCGAATAATATGGATTGCAGTTGGAAGGGTGGAATAAACCAACGTATATTATCTATGCACAATGTATTATAGTCAATTTTCGACATCGACCATAAATGGCAGGTAAATTATGCTTTTAATTCAGCGATAGAGTTTTTTTTTAACGTACTACAAATATACTACATATATGGATCTCCCGGCTTTACTTCGCTTCTGAAAAAGTCGATGCTAGTAAAAATTGTCAAAATATATTACTCCCAGCCAGATTTAAGCCCTCCAAACTCAGCTCTAAACTATGGAGAACTACAACGTAACTAGGGAAATATTTATAAGTAATTTTCAAATGATGAGACTGTGGGATAATTAAGTAACCTCTTGAAATCATTCCAATTGTCAAAAGGGCACGATCACATTTTCTTCCAAATTTAAGTCTTATAAAAATGACACTAAATTATTCATGTGAAATAAAATTTAGTTTTAAAAATAAGAATCTACCAAGTCTTTGTTAAGGAGTTAGGTACAGCTTAATACTTAAAAAAAAATGTGTTTTTTTAATACTTTTTTAATGCACAAATTATTCCAGTATATTTCACTTTAAAAAGTCAATATCTGGAATAGTTTTTTATTTATGATTTAAAAGGCAGATACTGTAACCTCAGTCCCTCCCGACATTGTGCCATGTTCTCTTCAATAAAATTTTATTATTGTTTTTGTTTGGAAGCAATATTTCTCATACTAGTTGATTAGCAAGAGTTTGGAGATTAAATTTCTCATATCGGTAGCATCTTAATAATGGTTGATTTTTGTAAACACAAAAACATGATTAATTATTATAGTCAACATAAAAAAATGTTTTACGTTCATTTCCGTAAATTATATTTTCAAAAACCGTTTCTCTAATAACTCAAAAACTATCAAACATTCAGTGATGAAATTTTTGTCTGTTTTTATGCATATAATATCTATTAAATGATGCAAAATCATGTCTCTATCTTGGATAGATTTTCTGATAAGAAATAAATTCATTTTTAAAAATGGTGAAATATCAGTAAATTGCTTTAATACAAAAAAAATATTACTTGTTAAGGAATGTAGTTCAAAGAGCATGCTATTGCAAACATGAGTTTCAGCAATAAAATAAAAGAAAGAGAATATGAAAAGTTTGAAAAGTGTATGATTTATGAGGGAAACGCATCATCACTGCACAGTGAACTGCTACAATTTTGGATTTTCAAAAAATATATGAATACAGTTTTATAATGTAAAAAATATTTTTTTCGTATAGCTGAAGGACAGTATTTTATATCTACTAATTTTCATTATTATACAAATTACAGTAATGGAGGAAAAACAATGTTGAACATTTCCAAAAATTTACTGCTGTAAGCTGTACCTAATTAACCCCTTAAGGATATACAGAACCGGTTCTCTTTTCAAACAAAAATCAAGCAAATCATCAGAATTAGATTGTTACTGATTCTCAGACTTTGATCGTAACAATCGCGATATTTGGAGGTGTAATCATGAGAAGCCAAAAATTGTTGTTTTCATAAACATTAAAATTGTTTTGTAGGGATTGTAAATTAAATTGACGAAGAGTTCGTCAGGTAACATGCTCCTGAAGTATTGTAAATTAAACATGAAACATCCTATATATATTGTTTTACTTCAGTGTAAAGGACAAGAGTATGATTGTTAAATATCTGTATCATGAATTATACATAGGACTTGTAAAAATGGGAAATTTATTTTGTATTAGTTTAACTGATATTTGATTTATTTATGAACTCCAGCTTCTTTCTAGGTATGGTTATGGGTTACTAAAGTAGGAATAGATTAATTATATGGCAACGATAGCTGCTTAGCATCAGGTAAAATTCTGGGATATGTACCAACAGTGATAGAAACACAGAACATAAAATCTGGTTCTTTTGGCGATAAGCAAGATTTCAGTAACTGAAGCTCATGAGTGGGATGACAATGGGTAAATGTGTATACGATTAACATTTAATCGGTGATAACATGCCTAAAGTTTTTCCTGGGTGACAAGTGATATTCAGGTTCGTGTAGTATTTTTTATTTATTTCACATGTATACGACTTCCAAAACTTGCATTTCTATAAAGAGTGGAAGGGGACCTAAGTACCAAAATTTAAGAGGTGATTCTACATGTTAAATGTGACAAAACTTTCATTACACTTTTCCTTCGATGAAGCACCGTTAAGCAGGAAGAAAAAATAGTCTTTGCCCCAATGTTTGCAGTGCTCTACTGCGGCAATGGCATAAGACAAGGGATCCGGAATTTTTTTCACTGATTTTTCGTCACCCGGTGATTTCGTTACACATTACATTTTGTCACAGCAATATTTTGTCACCACCATATTTTGTCATCAAATAACTTTTGTCACCACATATTGTCACAAATCACTTTTGTCACAACATATTTTGTCACCAATTTAATTTCCTCATCACTATTCGTCACCACAATTTTTCCTCCTTCGTATCGCTTCCCTTGATGATACCTATATAAAATGATACGTAATATAAAACCTCCTACTTCATTGTTCATTTGCTTTCCAAGATACATTCATTTTTTTGATTCAAAATCTTCAAGTTACAGGATTCATTGAGTTCATATTGTTCATTTCGTTTGGATACATTGATTTTTTGGTTTCGAAATCTTCAAGTTCAAATCCATTGTGTTCATATTGTTCATTTCGTTTGGATACATTGATTTTTTGGTTTAGAAATCTTCACGTTACAGAATTCATTGTATTCGTATTGTTCATTTTGTTGGGAGACATTGATTTTTTGGATTCGAAATTGTCAAGTTACAGGATTCATTGGTTTCAAAATCTTGAAGTTAAGGTATGGCGGAATTATTTCGATTCGTAAAAAGTAATAGATCAAGAGATAAGTTAATAGATATATAATGGACATATGTATACAAAGCACAAAGTTATGAAGACCGGGATTGTATGGAGATATGATCAGCGCGACATTTGTAATTCACTGATGACTATTTCCTCAGATAAGAAAACCATTATAAAAGAACCTACAGAGCACAACTTCAGTGGGAATTTGGTTGAAACTCCATAAAAACAGGATGAATGTATGCAATTCAAAAGCCATGTTAGTACAGAGCATACAGTGATATTTTTGGACTCGTAATAAAAACAGCCTAAATGTAATTTTTGTATTATTTTGGTGACGAAATCCCCTCCGTATAAAAGAAAATGATGACAAAATGTATACGCTGACGAAATATGTTCGGTGACAAAATCTCCTCAGTGACAAAAAAACATGATGACAAAATGTATTTGATGACCAAAAAACTAATGACAAAAAATAGATGACAAACTATGACGGTGAAGAAATTTACGGTTACGTAATGCCCTAGGCCAGCTATACAAGGGGATAGGTAATAATAATCTGAACAGTTAATGTTTTGAATCTTTTGTTTTTTACATATCAAACCGTAGCCATGAATTTAAATTGAATAATTGGGAAAGTCGATAAAATAAATTTTGCAACGTCGCGCACCGTCACGCGTCACTGACTGAGTACAGTAGAGGGGGGAGTACAAGATAGGGAGTACAGGCTGCTCTTGGTAGAGTTATTGCAGTAGCCGTGATGTTGCCAAGTGCTTCATAGAAACATAATGATTTCCTCTAAAATGGAGAATGTTAGAGAAAAAAACTTAGTAGGTTTTTTATATCTCTCCTCATGATCCAGTACCAGTTTTATTTTGGTGCAAAGGTTACCATCCACTCTGCATAGACATATAACTATTGTTTAAGTAGAAAATGATTATCGATATTTGCGCAAATCAGTAAATAACTTTAAAATTCAAAGGCAGTTCAATAACTTAGCGTGAATCCTATTATCTGAAGATCAGTTATAGAATTTCTCATAGGCTTACTCATGTGTATAAGAAATGAAGGGTTCAGAGCTATAGTGGGCCAAGCGCCATTTATTAAAAACGGAGAAAGCAAGGGTTAAAGTTAAGTGAATACCATAGTTTAATGGAGATTGACATATCATTTAGTTTTAATGTGTATATTTTACATTACTTACTATATACTTCCATTGAATTATGGTAATAACTTCATTTTAACCCTTGTTTTCTACGGTTTTAATAAGTAGATGGTTCTGAACCCTTCAAATATTTGGTAAATTATGTACCGCAAAGAATTTATTCCTTAAATGTTAGCCTTAGAATTCGTTTCACTCCACGTGTGTTGGAAATATTTAACAAAATTAATGTTGCAAATATTTTATTCATTGAAAGTCAGTTGTAGAATTTGTTACACTCATGTACTGGCTAAAAATGAATGTCACAGAGATATTGTTCTTTACACTTGTATGTAGGCTACAGGAAATATTTGGTACATAAAGTGTCATTAAAATATCTTATTTCTTAAAAGTCAGACGTAGAATTTGTTACACTTCGTGTGTGTAGGAAATATTTAGTAAAATGAAAGCCACAAAGATATTATCAATCGAGTGTAGGTTGTAGAATTTGTTACACTTCTATATGTAGGAAATACTGAGTAAAAATGAATGTCACAAAATATTCTATTTGTTAATGAACAATAATTTAGAATTCTTTACATTTTGTGTGGATAAGAATTATTCGATAAAATTACAGAAATTATTACTTGACAGTCAGTGACTGAGTTCCTTACACTTGCGTACGTAAAAATATTTATTAAGGCGAGTGTTACAAACGTTTTACTCCTTGAAAGTCAATAGTAGAAATTTTTACACTTCTGTGTACAGTAAGTATTTGGCGAAATGAATGTCATAAAGATCTTATTACTTGAAAGTCCATTGTACAATTTATCACACTTCTATGTGAAGGAATTACGAGTAAATTAAATATCACAAAGATTCTGTTCCTCGAATAACAAAAATAAAGTAGAATTTACTACGGAAAATATTTGATAAAATTAGTGTCATAAAGAACTTATTTCTTGACAGTAGTTATTGACAGAGTTCCTCGCATTGCTTATGTAGGAAATATTTAGTAAAGTTGAGTATTACAAAAGTCTTATTGGATGAAGGCCAATTTTAAAAATTATTAAAATTCTATGTGTAGGGAATATTTGGTATAATGAATGTCACAATAATCTTATTATTTGAAAGTCAATTGTAGAATTTCTTACCATTCTATATGTGTATTATTTTATTATCATAATACACTACTGTCTTAAATTGACTGATCGTATTGAGAATTAAATCAATGACTTTCCCAAAACACGCTATAAAATGTTTAATGTAAAACAATTTTCATCTGGCAAAAGAAACAAAAACGAGAAGAATTCTATTAAACTTTTCTGTTTAAAATGTCTCAAATAATAACCCCCTGAAATTAATGACATTAGTCACTGTTCATTCTGTGTATTATGTGCGTAATTTCCAGGTATATCAACTCGTATACATTGAGTACGGAAGAAATCCGTCCAATACTTTTTAGAGATATGATTATTTTACATTATTTTATTATATTTGCAGATATTTCGAAACACATAAGCCTGCATATCGTCAAAAAATTGAATTGCTTTTCTTGAATTGTACAGAACGACCTCTAAATCTTTATTTAACAAAATTACTAGTAAAGTTGGAAGTCGTATACATGTGTTTGAAATAGATTCAGATCAACCTTCGAGTCACCAGGTGGATCAATATGACACGGCCTATCTGATCGGGCATGTCGCTCACCAGAGAACGGTGATGGATATGGAGCATAATGGACTATCTATCGGTATGAAAAACATCGAGAAAGGGAAAGGTACATGCTACAGAATGCCGCATTATTTTCAAAACACAAGCTTGTCAGATTGAATCTAACACGTAAGCTAAAATGATGTAAACAAATATTACTGTCAAAGCAACAAATATGAACCAGACACATAGCACAGTTTAGTAGATCATTTGGTCAAATCTCACTTTTTAGATTTAAATATTTTCCAGTATTTAAGAAACTGGCACTTTTAAATTTTTAGCAATGATTTTGAAAGATAAACAGCCTGCTCTCTCAATGCTCACCGCTTAAGAAATGCTAAATTAATAACAGTTAATGCAATTATAAATGTGGATGATTTGAATCTATTTGTTTCTAGGCTAATGCTCTCAAAATTTTTGTATCAATATCCGAGTTTTGAAGTTTTGATCTAAATGTATGTTATGTTCTATTGATGAAATGTATTACTGGTGTTTTAAGTCAAGCAGATTTAGCACAGATATGTGGAAGTTTAGAATTATATCTGTGGTTAAATTTATTCAAGGACATATGCACATACATAGGATATGAACTCGTATATGAGAAATATTTAAGGAATGAAAATATGATCTAAAAGAAGTAAATATTTAATGTAAACATGATAGGTATTCAATTTTACTTTGTTTTTTTTTAATACAGTTACTTTTTAGTTGATAAATGTTTGGACACCTAAAATAAAGCTTTAGATCTTAAAAAAAAATACATACATAATTCTACAATTGAACGGAGTTACGCAATAAGAGACCAAGCGCCTAAAACCTGTTTCGAGATATTGGCCATTGAAATAAATCTGCTTTTTATAAAACATTTTATGCAAGAATTATTATAACATTCATACTATTACAAAAAAATTGGACAAATAATACCAAAAAAGGCTAACCGATTTTTAATAAGATACCAGCAGTTGAATTAATATTTCAAAGCAAAATAAATTGATTAATTTTATGCTCGACCATGCCGAAATGTAATAATTATACAGCTGGTAGCAGTCCTTTAATGCATGTCATTAAAGTACACCTATTCATTAAAGTTCAGGTTTTCGATTATTCTTGGATATGCAGTCGAAAGACAACGAGGGAAACGTCACGGAGGCTGGAAATCCAATACTGTCGCAGAAGGTTATGTTCTGTTACTATAATAATTAGCGTTAATTGTAAATAATATTCAAATAAATTCAATTTGTCATCTCGTTTTTCTCGTTTTTCAGTTCTAAATCAATTTCCAGGTTATATCAAAATTAGTTCATGTTATTCTGTAGATTATAACAAGGTCAATGACATTATTATTCCTCGGAAAAAATAAATACTTTCGCGTCTGCGCACATCTCACAATGTACGAGCGATGCACAAGGTCACTTCCACTCTTCAGTTAGATACGAATAAAATGAATACTTCTGAATAATTTCAAGTTGGAAATATGGTCGAGCATAAAAAGTCGTATGAAACTTGCCTATAATGGTAATTAAGACGCTCGAATGAAAATTATGAAACTCGCTTCCGCTCGTTTCATAAACAAACATACTCGCGTCTTAATTACTATCATTATAGGCTCGTTGCATAATGTACTATTATGCAATAAACAAATTTTACTTATAAATAGCAGGAAAATTCAGATATCACATTCTTAATTTTTTCCGAGTTAAATTAGTCTGCCATCAACAGATTTGTGTAAATATCTCTCTCTCTCTCTTTTTTTTTTCAAATTGTCAGTTGGCCTATTATTGCGAAACTTCGTCCAATTAATATTCAAAATATCACTATGAGATTAGGACAAAAACGCCTTGCTTCATTCGGACTGCAATTCGCACGTCCATACATGAAAACAATATTTTTCCATTTCCTGATTAGAATACATTTTGACCAGAAATATAATAGAAAATTACAAATACTAACAAATATCAAAGGTTCCGCTATCTCTTTTCGGTTGCCGAGTTGCAATAATGAACAGATTCTTTTGTTTTCTACAAAGCCTACTGATTTAATAAGCATGACCCACAGATTTAAGAACATTTCTATTTCCTTTCAAAACTAAACTACATGGAATAAAAGGTATCTGTAATTAAAAAAAAAACAGAGCAAAATTAACTATAGGATCAAGGTGACGTGTAAACCACGCACGAGTCACTGAACTTAAAATTGTGAACCCGGCACTGGTAATCCCGGCTGTCCCAGTTCACTTTAGTTGAGGAGAATGGTCCAGGAATGGGGTAAGCACGCGTGGCAAATGCAGTCCATTGCTTGACCTTGACCCGACAGTTCGAAATACGTTGATAATACAAATTTAAACGAACTGTTTTGCTTGTGTTTAGGTCCTCTATGCATTCCCCAAAGACTTCCCACATACTAGTTAACACGCTGTGTATACACATACAGTCTTGAGCTGAAAATTCTTTTTTATCCGATTAATATTCATTCTGTATAGACAAGATTTGTCAGCTCCTATATGCGATTAAATCTTGTGAAAATAACTCGTCGATATCAGTAATAGTATAGGAGATATTTAAGTTGGCAGTTTTAATTTAAGTGCCTCATCTGGTTATATATATTACTTACTTCAACTTACGACGCAACCCGGGTCACGGCAGGCGGGCGATGTGGCCGCAGGTAGGCCCGCAGATGGGGTATGTTAAAACAAAACGTGTATGTGAACAATCCTCATTCATTAGATGAACTTCAAAACATATTTGGGCGTGATCTCCAGCATTTGAAGGCGGGAATTGAATCGCGTATTTCAGCATCTCCTCGCCGGTGCGAGCGTTGTATTGAAGCTGATGGAGGCATTTTGAACATCTTATGTCTCAAGGTAAGAAAATAAACACCATTAAATTAATTTTACGGAAGATAAACTAACAATAAATACGGGTAGAAAGAATGCATGACGGGGCCTTTAGCAGTTCAGTTACCGCACAACGCCGCTGGGTGTTACCGCTTGAGAGTACTGCCCGCCTGCCGGTGCCTGGGTTGCGTCTTAAGTTGAAGGCGCTGTATATAAACAAACACTGTTCACTTTTATCATCTGTTTTATTTCTTTACAAAAGTTCTCTTATTTTTTATTTTTGTTGCCCATCGTTATATATCATCATCATCATCATCATCATCATCATCATCATCATCATCATCATTCCTAGAGCAGAATTTTGTTAATTGTCGTTGTTTGTGAAGCGTGTGTGAAAATCATAGAATGATACCGAAAACTAGTGTTCTAAGTGAAAATGCATAATGTTTTGTGGCTGTACAATCAAAATCAAGAGAAAACAATTTGAAAATCATTTCATTGCATTTTTAGGCAGTGTAAAGTGAGTTTGAGCGAGGTTGTGCATTTGTGTCGGTGTGGGTTTGCTGTGTGGAACAAAGGTGACAAATCTTGCAATGTCACAGTGAATGAAAAAGGTTGAGATGCGAAACAAGCAATATATAAGAATCTGTAGGAAGGAAGTGGACGGAGAGAGATATTCAAGATGCAACAAAAGCGTTTATATTGATGGAGCAGATGTCGCCTACCGTTGGAAAAGTTTTCAGAGAAGAAGCGCCTAGACAGCGGTTGGCAACTTTTACTTGATTAAATCCTGTAAAGATAATTATCAGTGATGAAATCAGTAGAGAAGAAATTAATTTCAGAGGCCAGAGGAGAAACCATATCTTGACGTCATTTCAGATGAGATGCAAAAGGCAGTGTGTGCTGTCCCTCAACATGCTCCCCGCATGTCCCAACTGTGCCCTGAAAAGTAGCAGCATGTTTACAACACTGGGACGGTACAACACAAGACAACGTAACAGCATTCAACATTGTACACGTACACATCATTCATTCAAGTCATTTATACGAAAAATGAAATCAAACTTATTTACTGAGTTTATGTGTGGGTATGTTAATAAGTAAATAATAAAACCTAATAATAAATAATACAAAATGTATGCTAGAACAAAGAAATAATACACTAAGAACTAAAATTGTAGTAGAGGATAAGATGATTGAACAGGTAAATTCTTTTACTTACCTTGGATGTGATCTCTCTTACATATCCTCCACAGACGTAGAAAACAAGTTAAATAATTTTTTTAAGACTTATTGGTAAAATTAAACGTACACTCATAAATAAAGTCGATAGACAAACTGTGCTCAAATTTTACAAGACACTGACAATTCCAACGTTGTTATATGGTTCAGAAACGTGGATTCTGACTAGAGCTCAACAGAGAAGAATTAAGGCCGCTAAGATGAGATATACGTCAAGAACTGAATATCGAGAGTATAACAACTATAATTGAAAACATATATAGAAATGATTGGTACGACCATATAACAAGAATGGCCAACGATAAGATACCTTTTAGAACATGGTGCTACAGACCTACATGAAGAAGATGAGTGGGAAGACCAAAGAGACATTGGAGAAACCAGTTTGACGGATAAAATTCTGGAGGCGGAACAGGCCATCGGCCTAAACCTTGAAGTTATTGATGATGATGATGATGATGACGACGACAAAGATAGATATTGCTTTCTTATAAAAGAGTACATACTCGTGCTCATGTGGCATTCGACAAAATTGTAAGGTAATCAGCAGAATAAAAGTGAAAAGAGAAGAAGAAAAACACAGATATTACAATAATTGAAACTCTATACTTTCTACATAAACAATAATTTTTAGTTATTAATGAAGAAAACGGGAATATTCTACTGCGAATACTGAATCGACGTTTATATTCTAAGATGGAAGAACAGTTGGAAGAAGAGCAGTTTGGCTTCAGGAAGGGAAAAGGTACGAGAGATACAATTGGACTGCTACGGACAATCGGCGAAAGATACCTAAAGAAGTGTATATAATATTTGTAGACCTAGAAATGGCGTTTGACAGAGTGGATTGGAATAAACTGATGGGGATTTTAAAGAAAATTGGCGTGGATTGGAAAGAGAGGAGACTGTTCAGTAACCTTTATATGAAACGAGTGAAAGTCACGATAGGAGAAGAAATGTCAGAAGGAAGTGAAATAGGGAGAGGAGTGCGACAAAGATACCATTTATCACCTACCCGTTCAAGGATTTAGTGAAGAACTGTTTTCAGAAGATAGTAGGAGGAAGAAGAATAAAGTGTATAAGATTTGCTGATGATATGGCGTTGTTAGCAGAAGAGAAGATGATACTAAGAGATATGCTACTGGAACTATATGACAGCTGTGAACAGTATGGAATGAAGATAAATGCCAACAAGACGAAAATTGTGGTGATTGGAAGTAAAATAAAGATGATAAACTTCTAAATGAGGCAGTAGAACAAGTGGACAGCTTCAAATACTTGGAGTGTATTATGAGATGCGCAGTAACATGAGCTGCTGCCAAGAAGTCAAAAGGAGGATAGCAATGGCAAAGCAAGCTTTTAATAGAAAAATGAGCATCTTGTGCGAACCTCTGGAGGAAGAACTTTCTAAATTAGTTTAACTTATGAATAATTTTGTTTTTCTGAAAATTTAACAAGAGTGTAGACATCCAAAATATAAATGCATACATATGTGCAAATAAATAGATAAATAATGTAATAAATATTGATATATAGAAATTAAAAATATAGGCTGACAAATAAATAAAAGATAAATAAAATAAGGATAAAAAAGAAACAAAATCAGAAAGATATTTTAGCTTAGTACAGAATTATTGTCAACTTTTATATTTTTTATACTGTATGAGCTCTTTTTAGAACTTGTGTTAATATTCACATAACATTAGCTGGTTGATGATGGAATGTACCCATGTACTAGTGTTTTAAAATAAAACGTTCAATATATTTTGGAAAAAGCTTATGCATGAGTAGTATTTTAGTTGTGTACCTGTTTCATATAAACTGTAAACCCTTGGTAACACTGTGTGTTTTACTGGTGTTTAAACTTGTATATCTGAAATAACAAAAACCCATATGAATTATAGTTGTAACACATTCATTCCTGACACACAAAAACCATATACACACAGTCACGTAAATAATGATTCGACGATATGATTTGATTGAAAAGTTAAACACAATTTAAAACAAACGAAATTAGAGTCATATAAACAAATATGATTCATGAAGAGAAAGTAGTATATTACGAGTTGGAAATTATTCGTCTTGTCCTAGAAATACAGTATGGGTCACAGCCGAATGCTAATGATTTCAGTATTTAGAGTATGAATTAATGTAGTTTGTGTGATCACGCCCAATAACTCCACCTTTCCTCGCTATGGGCATGAGGACGCCGAAGAAGAGTATAAAATTAGCCATGTCGCGCGGTCTCTCTTAGTAATATCTCGGTATCGAGAGCAGATAGAGACCTGTGAAACCATTCGTTTGATTTGTAGTAGCGAGATATGAAATAATACATTTGTAATAGACACACATGATATAGGGTAAAGGTGCCTAATTCCGCGATACCCCTAATCCCGTGATAAAATTTCAATTGACTGTCATGGAGTTGTGGTTTCTTGACTTTTAAGTTTTTGAAATACGTAACAGATACCAGGAGATGTCTTCTTTTCAATTCTATTGACTACCCGCCTTTTAATAGAAGCAGTCGACTGCAGAAGCTTTCGTTCAGTCAAAGGTGGTTGACCAGTAAGTTTTTCTTTCTCTTGTGTCCGCTCCTTGAAGAAACATTTTATATTTGAGGTAAGAATTAATATAGCATTACAAAAATTATATATTACTGCAGATTAAAGTCAGCTGAATAAATGTGAGTGATTATTTAAACATTATGAGACAATAACAATGCTACAGGAGCTTTCCCATTTTTGGATTTATTTTCATATTTATCTTTCCTGGCTCACTCGACCAGTGAATCCAACGCTAAATTGTGAAAGTTAATGTCTATGAAAGAAAATAAGTTCGTGGAAATAATAACAGAAATAAGTTATAGAAAACATCAATTATAATTACAATAAAATAATAAGGCAAATATTTAATTTAATTACTACTGTTGTTAGAAATATAAATAGTGAGAAGTAATTGTGTTATAATTCAATTTATTCAAATTTAATTTTGTATTGAATTTAACTTTCAGTTTATTTTCTTCATAATATATTAATATGTAATATGTATTCCCATAATTACACAAGTATTTTCTATGAAATTTGTCACTTAGGCCCTTTTTCAATGTAGTAATTTCTTGCTCAATCCGTATTAAAACAACATTCCATGACTGTAATGTGTTTTTCCAAATACACGTTTTTTTTCTGAGCAGTTAATGAGAATTATTTTAGTATCACGGAATTAGGATATCACTCACGTAATTAGGAAAGCACTATCACGGAATTTGGATCCCTGTCACGGATTTAGGAACCACTGTATAGCAATGAAGAATCATATATTACTTACCAAACTTGTAAAACTGTTGACACTGAATGTTGTGAAAACTGTAACTAACAGAGCTCTGCATCGGACGTTTTCGCTCGAGCGCCAAGTGGTTCATAGCATAATCCAATAGGTAGCGCACATGCATGATGGGTAAAATTGTCACGAGCGATAAATCTTCGAACGGTATAAGCCGAGCGTTAGACATTCGTTCTTGTTACAGTGATAAACTGTGTAGTAACATCATAGATGTTTATCATTTCAAAACTTTGCAGTGTTTAACTAACCTCTCCATAGTACAACTACAAAATTTGCTTTAAAATGTAATATAAATGTTGTAGGTAAATGTTTCCTCCCCCCCTCCACACAGGAGTGGTTTTGTTTTTGCCATATCTGATAGATGTTATTGGATGTAAATGTAATTATTATAAACGGAGAACACAATCACGATAATGCAAGAACCGTATCAAGTTTTCTAGTAATAATAATAATCTCTAATAATTAGTGTATCAATCTTTGCGTCTGTAACAGTTGTGCAGCATGATTATTCGTTTTATTATATTTTCTGTGACGTTATCTCTGTACTAATATTGTTATTAATTTACTGCTATATAATAATATTTTGTGAAACGTTTCTACATTTATCGCAGTATATAGGCGGAACACTACGTATGGACCTATCATATTATATATGTGGCAAATCAAATATTGAATAATTATTAATTAGGAATAATAACTGTATATCGAAATTTTTCATACTATTTTACTTATATGTTCATATTACTGTTTTGGTACGTTCCATCAGACGTTTGTCATAAAATCAGAAACTAAAGCCTTATTTTTACCGTGTGAGCAAAATATGTGTGTATCTTATCTGTCGCCTTCCATACAAGATAAGACATGTCGATGAGATGATCTTGAACTGTGCTTCTATTTATTACGAGCCTATCAAGACCGATCTTATCTCACTCGAGGGTGCGACATTCGACCGAGTTCAAGCGAGCGATTTAACTCCAATGCACCACGCTGGTAGCTAAAAGGTCCAAATAACGTCATTTAGGTGTTATTTGAAAATTTTTATTACAATTTTTGCATAAATATAGACTTTATTAAATGTCACGGAATTAGGCAACCTTACCCTACTTTGTGTGAATAAAAGTGAAAAATTTGTTGTGAATCAAAGCAACTGTAGTTTCATTCGAGAAACTGAGCGACGTCTTCTACCTACGGGTGTAATTCCTAATGCATCACGGAATTTTTAAGGAATATTTATCCCAGTTCTGTCTAAATTATCCTAAATTCTGTATGAAGTTTCAGGTTTTTATGGTGACTGTGTTTAGAAGTAGACATGTTAAGTTCAAAGACATGGTGAAATACCCAAATTTCGTCAAAACTATTCGGATACTCCCTGTATCTCCGTATCTGAACAAAAGAGAAAAAGTAGCAATGGGAAACCACTGATGAATATGCCCAGGGAAGGTAGAGAATAACAGCCCATCTGATTGCATCAATCCCCCGCATAACGCCCTTTTCAATTTCCCCCACTGCAGCGTTACCTCGCAGTTTCAATACCACTGCTTTAATTTATGGCCGAAGCAAAAGGACTGGCCAACTACAAAGCAGCGAACTAGATGGGTGCACATCAAAAGAAGCTTTTCCGTCATAGTTCGCCGTGCACAGCGGTTCTTGTTATCATACTCGCATTTCATTATGCATCGACCATAGTTCATTCCATTAATAACCTTGCAAGGGCTATTTGTTGTAGGCACTACAAGATTCAATGACTAAACATATTGGTTCCTCACGCTGAAATCAATGTGAAAGGTCTATTTTTTTTATCAAAAAATAATTTATAAAAAAATTGAAGTTTTATTTCAATCATCGTCCTCCTCTCCTCCTCCTCATCACTATCACTATCATTATAATAACTCATGGAATTCTCTTATCTATCCAGAAACGAAAGATACTGGACGATCTAGGTACAAATGGAATAATCAAAAACACCTTGACCTTGTAATCAATGCGACGTATGGGAGTAGTGTTTGGCAGGAGATGGATTGGAATTGGAGGACTGATTTTCTGGCCCCCAAGGTCTCCAGACTTATAACCTCACTTCTTTCGTCTGGGATACATATGAGAATTGATTTACTCAGAGTCAACTGAGTCTGAAGAAGAACTTCGCTCGCGGTTGTTGAGGATTTATAAAACATCAAATATAGGGATTTTCTAGCGAATATGACAGTCTCTTCTATGTACTGGAACAGCTTATAACTGGAACAGCTTACCTGCGGCAATCTTTCAGGGTGGTTCTCTCAAAATCAATACATTTAAGGAAAGGTTGAGAAGATTAGACTGAAAATGTAAGTGTAGGTGCAGTGTAATTACTTAAGTTGTGTCATGTAATTAATTAAGTTGATATGTAATTAATTAAGATGATATGTAATTAAGTTGATATGTAAATAAATTAAGGTTATATTCAATTAATTAAGGTGATATATAATTATTTAAATTGGTAATAGTTGGGTGAAATAGAAGTACTTATAAGTTAGGTTTACTTTCGCTTATTGTAGGCGTTATTATAGCATAGTTTTTATTTATAGTCCTAGGTTTAATGCATCTATTTATTTATAGTTATCTCCCTTTCGCGCTTGGATCACTAATGGAATGTCATGATGATTATGATTACGGTGATAATGATAATGATAATAGTGATTCTGGTCAAACTTTCAAAACCTGTAAAGCTCAAGATGTTGATTATTTCAGCAAGTCTAGATCGTCCAGGCTGTCTTTCGTTCCTGTGTCAACAAAGGAATATCATGACAACTGTGATTATCTTATGATTTTATGGTAATTTTTCAAGACCTGCCATGGCAATTTAACTTAAGTTCTGTAGAGAAATTAAACAAGGTAACGAAATTGCACATAATACAATTTTTTTATTTCTAATATACAGAGTGATTTATATAGAACTGACACATTTCTTTCTTTAATTATTCCGTTGGAAATTCATTCAATGACCCAATTTTAGCACCAAATTAAGAAGAATGTTCTGGAGTTTCGATTCCTTGTCACTAGATGCGCAGATGTTTATGTTTTATTCCTATTGTTGGCAGGACTAGATGCGCAGATGTTTATTGTTGTCAGCTGTTTTCAACATTTTGTGTCAACGTGAAAATGCAGTACACATTAAATCAACGACTCTTCCTTGTGAAGCAATAGTGGATTACGAATTCAATTACAGCTACTCAAAGGGCATACCAGAGAGAATTTGGTGTTCGCAATCCTCCCAAAAGAAACACAATACTGGGACTGGTAAACAAATTGAAAACAACTGGATCTCGTGAGTGAAAAGGGCAAGTATCGTTCATCTAGGCTTCCCACGGTTGTTGTTGACGTAAGAGCACGACTGGAGCAATCACCCAAAAAATCATTAAGACGTTTGCCTTTGAGTTTGTTGAGCAACTGGACGATGTAGAGCTGAGACAAGGATATTTTCAGCAAGATGGCGCTACATGCCATACATCAAATGAATCCATGGAACTACAGTAATTGCAGGTTTCTTTGACGACCGAATAATTTCCAGGAACCTGTGGCCACCGAGATCTCCGGATTTGACAATGCCGGACTTCTTTCTATGGGGTTACTTAATCTCCCAAAATTCCTCTACATTTTAGGTATATTAAGTTGTTGCTAGCACAATTCGTTTTGAAACAATTAATGAAAGAAATGTGTCTGTTCTATATAAATCACTTTGTAGTTTACATCAGCACTCGGCACTGATACTTTAATCGAGTCACTGCAGACTACACATTAACTACCCACTACACCTTCCCTGGATGAGACAGTAATGCTTTGGCCCGAAACGAGTAGATAAGAAGAGAAGCATTGCTCAGTGACGGATTGTATAAGGCAGGTATCATAGCTTTTACGAACTTTCGGTTCTCGCTGGTGACCTAAAATCCACCACCGATATACAGTTCCTTACTATGCGTTTGTTTATAAGGCGGTGTAAGCGAAAAGGACATGGGTTTCTAAGTTCCCTTCCACTTCCCCTTTGTGCCCATGGCTGGTTTACGTTGTATGCATTATTATGACTTTGAAGGTATTTTAAAAATGACCCGCTTACTTTATATGCATTACTATGATCTTACAGAAATAATGATCTGAATAAAGGGGACGGGAGAGCAACGGTGAATTGTTTAATGGTTGAATTGTTTTGACTTTTTCCATTGCTAATTTAAAAAAATTGTAACAGAATGTTTCGAAGAGAAAGCTACTATTCGAAACGTTGTGTTACAATTTTTTTTCAAAATTAGCAATGGAAAAAGTCCTAACAACTCAACCATTGAACTTGCAGAAATAGTTTAAAAACTATCCTATTCAGTGGCCAACGATATATAAATTAATAAAGTCTTATTACATTCATCGTTTTTAGTGTCTTGGTCTCTATTAACGTTTGTGTTATTTTTAATCATAGAATTCAATAGATTTTGTCTTGAAAAGGATATGAAGAAGGAAAGAGGTAGTGATATAATAGTAACAGTAACAGCAGTAATAATGATGATGCTGCTGCTGCTAATAATAATAATAATAATAATAATAATAATAATAATAATAAAATTAATAATAATAATAATAATAATAGCAAAATGAAACATGTCAATGCATTTTTAAAGTCTGAAACTTCAAGAGTCCGAATAGTGTCAAGATAAGTGATAAAAATGTTTCAATAGTAGGAAGCTTACAGTAGTAGCAGCACAGCAGTAGTAGTAGTAGTGGTAGTAGTAGTAGTAGTAGTAGTAGTAGTAGTAGTAGTAGTAGTAGTAGTAGTAGTAGTAGTAGTATAGGCATCCAACAAGGAAAACTAAAATCCGGTGCGCAGAAACCAGCGGGCGTGACTATCTCGCGCAGATGACGTATACTCCTGTTTCCAGCATGCTCTCAAGCCTACTACAGGGGAGTAAGAGGAGTATAGCATGCGCGCTGCGAGGAGTCCGAGCTGAGTTTTGCTTGTAGGATATCTGTAGTAGTAGTAGTAGTAGTAGTAGTAGTAGTAGCAGTAGTAGTACTTGTAGAAGTAGTTGTGGTAGTAGTAGTAGTAGTAGAGTTTTTTTAAGTAGGTTATTTTACGACGCTTTATCAACAGCTTAGGTTATTCAGCGTCTGAATGAGGTGAAGGTGATAATGCCCGTGAAATGAATCCGGGGTCCAGCACTGAAAGTTACTCAGCATTTGCTCATATTGGGTTGAGGGAAAACCCCGGAAAAAAACCTCAACCAGGTAACTTGCCCCGACCGGGAATCGAACCCGGGCCACCTGGTCGTAATAATAATAATAATAATAATAATAATAATAATAATAATAATAATAATGAAATTAAAGTACAATAAGTGAATATTGAAAAAACGCGACATGAATATTTTTTGCACTGTTATCATCCGTACCTTGACAAGCACACCACAAGACATACGAGAACATTACAAACAATGAAGCAAATATAGACTGCCAAGTGCGGGGTGTGTAATGAAATATTTGTGGCTGTTCCAGACGGAAACGTACCTGCGTTGGCGGCGTTGATCTTGACGTCGGAGTGTCTTCGCTGCAGAGCCTCCAGCATGGGGACGTCCAGCAGACTGTCCGTGGAGTCCTGCTGGATCACAGGCTGTGCGCGGCTCTGCATTTTGCGCCGACAGATGCTGCATCTCCAAGTGCTCTGCAGAAGACAGCACTACATTCAACTTCCATCATTTCATTTTACACTATTATGTTTCGCCATTATAAGGCTTTTTATAACTATACTGTTTTTCCTATATTACTATATGGTTCAGAAAATTGTAATCATACCAGCTTCCTTTCTTCTGCATTATAAGCCTTGTTACAACTATATGGTTATTCCTAAATTACTATATGGTTCAGAAAATTGTAATCATACCAGCTTCCTTTCTTCTGCATTATAAGCCTTGTTACAACTATATGGTTATTCCTAAATTACTATATGGTTCAGAAAATTGTAATCATATCGGCTTCCTTTCTTCTCCATTATAAGCCTTGTTATAACTATATGGTTATTCCTACATTACTATATGGTTCAGAAAATTGTAATCATACCAGCTTCCTTTCTTCTCCATTATAAGCCTTGTTACAACTATATGGTTATTCCTATATTACTATATGGTTCAGAAAATTGTAATCATACCAGCTTCCTTTCTTCTGCATTATAAGCCTTGTTACAACTATATGGTTATTCCTAAATTACTATATGGTTCAGAAAATTGTAATCATACCAGCTTCCTTTCTTCTGCATTATAAGCCTTGTTACAACTATATGGTTATTCCTAAATTACTATATGGTTCAGAAAATTGTAATCATATCGGCTTCCTTTCTTCTCCATTATAAGCCTTGTTATAACTATATGGTTATTCCTACATTGCTATATGGTTCAGAAAATTGTAATCATACCAGCTTCCTTTCGTCTCCGTTATAAGCCTTGTTATAACTATATGGTTCAGAAAATTGTAATCATTATTCCTACATTATTATATGGTTCAGAAAATTGTAATCATATCAGCTTCCTTTCGTCTCCATTATAAGCCTTGTTATAACTATATGGTTATTCCTAAATTACTATATGGTTCATAAAATTGTATTCGTTATTCCTGCATTACTATATAGTTCAGAAAATTGTAATCATACCAACTTCCCTTCGTCTCCATTTCAAGTCTAAAATTGTGATTATACCAGTTTTCTCTCTACTCCATTATAAGCCTTTTCATAGCTATACTGTTGTTCCTATATTACTATATGGTTCAGAAAATTGTTATCATTCCCGTTTTATTTCTTCTCCATTATAAGCCTTTTTATAACACTATAGATTGAGATTTATAAAATGAAAACAGTACGGGATAAAATCATGAAATGCTGATGAAGGAGGTTTACGTGGTGAAGTACACACTTAAATTAAATAAAGTTTTCGATATCACTCCCCCTTATTAAGTATACATTTCCCATTGTTACGAGACAATACATTTTATTCAGTTAGTAATATTCCAGACATCTGAAAGTCGTAACTTATTTACATGAATGCTGCAAATACATCGCATTACGGGGCTCTATCAAAGCAAACGCAATTATCAAGTCCTGATAACTCGAAACAAATATCATATTCAAGGAGGCAGAAGTCTGTAAAGAGAATACAGAATAAATATATTTACACTAGCAAATAGCCGTGTACTCCAGACTACTTTCAATCACAAATGCGACTCTCTCGAGCACTTTAACAAGATAAACTTGGATGTCGCTACTGGAGACCGACTGCATCGTTTTTTTTTTCTCTCGCCATCCGACATTTCCATTTCAAATTTCTTATCCTGAAGCCAGTGTGAATTACGAAATGGTTGAAGACGGATTGCTCATCACAGTAAAGAAAGTATGTAAATGACGAGGAAGATCGATGCTGTATGAAGAAGCCCGGATACGGGATGTAAGGAATATGAAGAAATGGATGTTGAAAGTGAAAATTGAGAACGAGATCTTATCGTTATCATCACCATCTCTTTATCGTAATTAGTGTTCAGAATTATATACACCAGAAATCTTAAAGTATGCATGAAAATATGCGCTAAAGCATTCATCACAATGCCCGGAATCACACCGTTCTTGCACTAAAAGATCAGGCATATTTTTTTAACGTACTTACTTTAACGGGGAAAATGTCAACTTGTTTTACAGCGTCTGTTTGCCGTTTGTGTCCTAATACAATTGCTTGTGTGTTTTCAGGATTGATTTTAAGATGGAATTTCTTTGTCCATGTCGCAGTCGTGTTAATATCTTCCTTCAGTTTGTCTATAACGTCGTTTACTCGGTCTAAGCGGGAAGAGATTTAGCATTAAAAGTTTTTTTAGTAGGTTATTTTAAGACGCTGTATCAACATCTCAGATTATTTAGCGTCTGAATGAAGTGAAGGTGATAATGCCGGTGAAATGAGTCCGGGGTCCAGCACCGATAGTAACCCAGCATTTGCTCATATTGGGTTGAGGAAAAATCCCGGAAAAAATCTCAACCAGACAACTTGTCACGACCAGGAATCGCAACCTGGTTTCGCGGCCAGACGCGCTAGCCGTTACTCCACAGATGTGGACGCATTAAAGGTCGTCAGCATACAAGTTTAGTTACAATGCCTTACAAGTGATGCAATATCATTGACATACTGTAATATTGCGAACAACAATGGTCCGAGTACCGATCCCTGTGGTATACCTAATCTTATGGTAAGCCAGGAGGAACTTCGGTTCCCGGTTAAAACACATTATTCTCTTTTCCGTAAGTAGGATTCGAACCAAATCTCAACAGTCTCTGAAAAATGCAGATTTCTCATTTTATGGATGAGCAGGTCAAAATTTACAAAGTTCAAAGCTTTGCTAAGGTCGTGAAGAGTTAGTATTGTCACTTCATTAGAGTCAATTGCTTCACGAATGTCTATGGTCCTCTTAAGTAGAGCAGTGCCTGTGCTGTGTCCAGCTCTGAAACCTGACTGATACTTGTCGAATAGATCGTGTTCGTTTATGTGATCAGTAAGTTATAGGCCTAGTACGAGTAACATGATAACGAAACTGAATCGTTACTAAGTCAAAAACGTACAGTCATTTCCCATAACTATGCTCCTGGAACACAACTGTGCTCCACGATACAACTATTCAAAGAACATTGTAACATAGACCGTTCGTAGATAGCTGCAGTGACTTGACTTCAAACTACAGTACAACAAAAATATAGATAAACGAGGTACTACGTTATGGAGTACAAAATTTGAATGGACCATAGTTGAGTTCCAGGACCATAGTTATGGGAAATGAAGGTATAATGAAATATCATGAGACATCTTTGTAACTCTGATTTATGAATTGTCATTTAGTTATTGATATATTTTTTCTGTTTATCATTTTATAACATATCCGGTCTTCAAAAAATATCTTTTTGCCCATCTACATATAACTTTTATTCCCTGTTGAACTTGTGCTCTTTCACTTTCCTTCTGGTATGAACAATAAATAACCTCTGGAGAGAAGTCCACAAAATAGAATTAATAAATAATTAGACTAGCAACTTGGCACTGACGCAAAATGAAATGCCTCGGTAGAATACAATCTAAATCCGAATGTTGAATGTCCCCCCTAATCCGACAACAGTGGGATATTCCTGTTCGATGCCTTCCTTTTGAACTATTCATACTGCTGGATGGAGTCCACAGCTCCTGTGATGTCTAGACACGACAGTGCATAATTATTGCCGTGTCCTAGTTAGCGAGAGATTCCTGTAGTCATAGCAACGACTTCTGTGTGGCAGTAATTTTAGACATCATACCCTCATTTGTATGCTCATAATAGAAATTGTTAAGGAACATCTTCCGACTTACACAATTTGCTTGTAATATAAAGAACTTCATTAAGGTTTCGGTTACGCTTGGAATTTCCTTTTCAGTGTCATTTTATTCAGATTTCGAATGACTTGTTTGGTTTTTTACTTCTCATAAAGACATGAAGGAGGTATTATGCTTAGTATAAATAGAAGTTACGTAAATCTATCCTTAGCACAGGCCATGGAGGTCCACAGAGTAAAAAAACGTAAAAGTTAATCCATGGCGCTACAGCCCATGAAGGGCCAAGACCGACCAGCCGGCTGCTGGCCTCACGTCCACAAGCCGAAGCAGAGGTGGACGATCATCCAACCAATATGGAGCTATCGTGTGGTCAGCACGATATAGCTGATATGTGAAACCGTATATTCGCTACCTATCGTAACTCCCCAAGTGCATCACGATGCTGGTGGGCACCGGTCCCATACATTGGCCGAAATTTCATGAGAAAATTTCTTCCCTCATGAGGACTCGAACCAGTGCACATTACGTAAGGTCCACAGAGTGGCGGAGATTAAGATTTTCATTTCCATAATCAATCGGCATTAGTAGAAGTAGGGATGTTAATTCTACGTACTTGCTGCCTTTACCACCGATAAGTAGAAACGCTATAAAAAGGAATACTAACAAAATATTATGATTCTAATTCAGAAATGTTTATAAAAGTAAAAGTTGTTCAGTCACTTAGGCCCAGTTGTATAAAATCACTAATTATAGACTACTTTTAACTGAATATTCGTAAATAACTGCAGTTAGTTTGTACATAATATGTTCTAGGTTTAGTATTAACTGGTATTTGCAGTAAAATATTTGGCACCATCGCGAAACATGAATGAATTTAGTGTGTATTGTATTATATTTATTTGTGCGAGATCGTGCGTATTTGCTTGGTTTCCGCACACAACCAATCCGCGGAAAGTATAAAATTCCACATTTAGTATTCCCAACCTAACACACATAACAATTTCCCTCTTCTTACCGCTTAAGTGACATATTGATTTTACTGCTTTAGGCTTTTAACATATTATTATTAGAGATGTTCAATATAGTAATAATTATAAATTGGAAACTTACCACTGCAATTTTACCTAAATTGCACTGTTAATTATTGTTTTTAAATATTTGCAAAAATTAAGTAAACTCTACAACTCCACTAAAGTTACTGTATTCGTGATGCAAGTAACATTAAGGAAGCCGTGAAAAAATCAACAAGATTCCAGACTCATCATAGACTGGGGGAAAAAAAAGACAGACGTATATCACGGCCTGCTGGAGTATAGTAAACACAGAAAACATTTTAAAGCAACAATGTTGAAGATAGATATTTTTGTTTTGCAAATTTGCCGTCATTGAACAGAAACCAAGATGGAGATTTCATTGCAACTAATTAGAAATTCCTCTTTCAGGTATGTAATAAACGATGTAATGTACAATACACGAGCGGTATGTTTTCTTTCAATTCTCGGAAATTAAAAAAGCTCAACTACGTTTCGCTTTTTCAAACTTTTCCTCGAACATGAAAACTTCAACATACTGCTCTTGTAACGCATATTACCATTGCATTCCATGGTATTCGTACATCGCTTCATAGCTAGAATATGGAACATCCCAAAAAGTCTTAATTATAGTCACGGTCTAGTTGAAATATATACAGAAGTGTTTCACAATATACTAGTACAACACAAGGGGTTAGTACCGATGCCTAGTACAAGACAGAAATATTCATGCAGCGTTGTTGAATGTGCTGAGTGCGCTCCTTGTACAACGGCAGTTGACTTGAATATATACGTCAACACGTATGCCTAGCTTGGAGTCAGGCCACTAAGGGAAACGACACTGGAGGAGGGGAGTTCGATCCGGTGCTGGGGATTGGACTTCGGCGTAGCTCAATGGTGAGAGCGCTTCGTACGTAGAAATCGGCTCGGGTTCGATCCCCGGCACCGGAGAAAATTTTTCTCCTCTAATATTAATCATAAATTCATCTATAGAATAGAAGGCGTGAGAAATTAGGTATGTCTTTAATTTGGTCTTAAATAATCTTATGTTTTGAGTTTGAAATTAGGTATGTCTTTAATTTGGTCTTAAATAATCTTATGTTTTGAGTTTGAAATTAGGTATGTCTTTAATTTGGTCTTAAATAATCTTATGTTTTGAGTTTGAAATTAGGTATGTCTTTAATTTGGTCTTAAATAATCTTATGTTTTGAGTTTGAAATTAGGTATGTCTTTAATTTGGTCTTAAATAATCTTACGTCTTGACTTCGATTTTTTATATCCATAGGGAGGCTATTAAAAATTTTTACTGCTACATAGGGCATTCCTTTTTGATAGACGATAGAGTATGTATGAATACTCGTCAAAAATGACTTAGGGGAGAGTTGGATAGTATCGGACATCGGGTAATATCGGACAGTGTGTTTCTTTCATCTACCACCAGATGGTGCGGGAGCAATTGTTCATGCTAATTCAATTATTTGGCCTTCCAATAAGAATCGATTAATGTATTTATTAAAAACTATTGCAATTATTAAGTATGATACAACTATTAAAATAATAATAATTATTATTAAGGCGTGATAATGAGTACCTGAATAACATATTCACGTTTCTGTGTTGTCACATACAAAATATTATGATGCATAACATGTTTACGTTTCTGTGATGTCGCATACAGAAATGTAAACATGTTATTCAGGTACTACCATCTGGTGGTAGATGAAAGAAACGCACTGTCCGATATTACTCGATGTCTGATACTACCCAAATCTCCCCTATACATTGGTTCAGTTCTGTTAATCATTCTATAAAAACTGTAAATATGCCAAAAGTACCACATTAAATCATTTTAAAACTAAAAAGTTACATTTCGGAATTTAAAGATGATGGTTTATCAGCTCACAATAAAATATTAATTTGTAATTTGTGTCAATGTGCACTATCGTATACACAAAAATTCCTGGTGAAAAAACACATTCAAACCTGTAAACATCAGGCTAACAAACAATGAAATTCCAAACAGAGACAACTGTTTCTAACAGAACCAACAACATCAAATGTAAGGCCCGAGTTCAACATCGACCTGTGCCATTCTCTCACCTCTGCTGACATTCCTCTCTACAAATCATTGTTATAGCAACAGGCAATAAAAATTGTGTTTTTTTAAGTTCACATAACAAAATAGTACAATGAAATATAAGGTACATCCATTATATTCTTTGTTTAGTTTAATTAAACTGTACTAATATTTAAGGTAGATAGTACTTTCATAATTTTAAGTCCATATTTAACTCCATATTTTGATAACATACGTACATATATATTTACATATTTCATACATTTTCAGTCCATATAAATCCGTTCATTGTTAATCACCTTTATAGAAGTGTCTTATGTCGTTTTCCCAGAAGCCGGTCCCTTAGTTTCAACGCGGCAACGTACACATAATTCATGTAATCCCAGAGGACGTAATCTGAAAGTATCAGATCGGATGATGTTGCTGACCAAGCCATTAAACTTGCTCTCGACTAATCCAGCGGTCTGGAAAGTGTTGTCGCAGAAATTGGGTCACTTACGGCATGAAAACTGATTATCTCAGACTATTTTCGCTACCTTACTTGAGCGTTGTATGTGCATAACATACCTTTCTTATTTGATCTAAACTTATTATTCTTGTTGTAAAAGCAATTCGTGATTTAAAAGAGGTTTTACTTGGACTCTTTTCAATTTACTGTAGGCTATATTGAAATATACAAGGACTCAAACATTCAGAAATCTCTGTTGTTTGGGTAAAGGGATATAAGTCATAAAAATGAGATCGGAGATAATGAAAATTAAACTTCGGACCCTTATTGCAAGTAATTTTCTACACAAAACACATCAAATGCTTGTTTTCTTGGTACGTAGAACCAAGGACCCGGGTTCGATCCCCGGCGCCGGAGCGAATTTTTCTCCTCAAATATTAATTGTCAATATTACAAACAATATTCTGTAGGACAAATTAATAAAATCTTTTATGCTCGACCATGACGAAATGTAGTAGTAATAATAATAATAATAATAATAATAATAATAATAATAATAATAATAATAATAATAATAATGATTTATTTAACCTGGCAGAGTTATGGCCATACGGCCTTCTCTAACACTCAACCAGGAGTAAAAACTGCGTTACAAAAACACTACAAATTTACAAAGTACACTAAAATTTTACACACAAAACTGAATCAGATAATAATAAAATGTAAACAACAAGTAAGAAGAAATCAGACATAATATATAACATACAGAAAGAAAGAAAAAAGCATAATAAAATGTGAACAGCAGGTCAAAATAAATGAGGCATACAAAATATAAAAAATAAGACAATTAATAATAATAATAATAATAATAATAATAATAATAATAATAATAATAATAATAATAATACACCTGGTAGTAGCCCTTTAATGCACCTCATTAAAGTACACCTATTCATTATAATTCAGTTGTTCAGCCAATGAGAAATCACCATTGTACCATTATAAAACCGCAAGTATCGATTATTCTCGGATATGCAATCGAAAGACAATTAGCGAAAAGTCACGGAGGCTGGAAATCCAATACGTCGCAGAAGGTTATGTTCTGTTACTATAATAATTAGCGTTAATTGTAAATAATATTCAAATAAATTCAATTTGTCATCTCGTTTTTCAATTCTAAATCAATTTCCAGGGTATATCAAACCTAATGTTCATGTTATTCTCTGGATTATATCAAGGTCAATAACATTCGTGCCTGGGAAAAAATCAATACTTTCGCGTCTGCGCACATCTCACAATTCAGGTCAGTTCCGCTCCTCACTTACATAACTATAACATGAATACTTATGAATAATTTCAAGTTACAAGTATGGTCGAGCATAAAAAGTCGTATGAAACTTGCCTACAATGGTAATTTTCATACTCGCGTCTTAATTACTACCATTATAGGCTCGTTGCATAATATAGTATAATATTCTCATAGCTAGCAGTGCATATTTCTGTACAGATTACTGTGCACTTAACTGCGGAATCCCGGCCAAACAAGTCACTCAGCTGAGTGCGCTCCTTGTATAATTGCAGTTGACTTGAGCATAAAACGTCAACGTATATGCCTAACTTGGGGTCAGTCCACAAAGGGAAACATTGAAGGAGGAGAGTTTGATTCGGTGCTGTGGATTGAATCCGGCGTAGCTCAGTGGTCAGAGCGCTTGGTACGTAGAACCAAGGACCCGGGTTCGATCCCCGGCGCCGGAGCGAATTTTTCTCCTCAAATATTAGGCCTAATTGGAAGAAAGAGTTCGGAGAAATAGCCACAAACCGACAAAGAAAAAAATAAGAGACTATTTAACTCCAAAATTGGAACCAGGCACCTAAAAAAAAAAGAACCATAGCCTATATCGCTCGATATTGAAACAAAACAGCTAAAAATTTCTCTGCCAGCCAGAATAAATTTTTTCCCGCCTATCTCTTTATAAAAGAGCCAAATCTAGCTGGAAAACAGTTAAATTGGTAGCAGTGCCTAGTCATCGAGACTCGGGAAACATTAACGCAGAAGAGACTGAAAAGGAGGGCCCAGTTACAAAAAAAAAAAAAAAAACAAGAACAAAATAAACTCTGAACCCTCTAATTGACTATGACAATGATCTATAAATTCTGTGAAAGACCCCTTAGTGTAGTTAAAGTCACTCTTTGTGCTTTCAGAGTTAAGCACGCTGTTAATGAAAATGTATTGTGAAGTTAATTAACAATGTTTATAAACAAAATTTCCTGATAATATCAGTGTTAACATTAATAATGTTGATAAACGTTGCCCCATAGTGGTACGGTATACATCAGAATTTATCTACTAACACAGATCTCAGAATTTAAAGTAATTCCTTTGGGCAGAGCGTAGTAATAAATATTTTGTGCGAGATCGTGCGTATTTGTTTGGTTTCCGCACAAAACCAATCCGCGGAAAGTCTAAAATTCCACATTCAGTATTCCCAACCTAACACACATAACAATTTCCCTCTTCTTACCGCTTAAGTGACATATTGATTTTACTGCTTTAGGCTTTTAACATATTATTTTTAGAGACGTTTAATATAGTAATAATTATAAATTGGAAACTTACCACTGCAATGTCACCTAAATTGCACTGTTAATTATTGTTTTTAAATATTTGCAAAAATTAAGTAAACTCTACAACTCCACTAAAGTTACTGCATTCGTGATGCAAGTAACATTAAGGAAGCCGTGAAAAAATCAACAAGATTCCAGACTCATCATAGACTGGGAAAAAAAAAAAGACAGACGTATATCACGGCCTGCTGGAGTATAGTAAACACAGAAAACATTTTAAAGCAACAATGTTGAAGATAGATATTTTTGTTTTGCAAATTTGCCGTCATTGAACAGAAACCAAGATGGAGATTTCATTGCAACTAATTAGAAATTCCTCTTTCAGGTATGTAATAAACGATCTTCGCACAAAATAATGCACGATACACGAGCGGTATGTTTTCTTTCAATTCTCGGAAATTAAAAAAGCTCAACTATGTTTCACTTTTTCAAACATTTCCTCGAACATGAAAACTTCAACATACCGCTCTTGTAACGCATATTACTATTTATGTGACAAAAACCTCTCAGTTTCCATTTCGGCGCTAAGAGTTAATACTGTATGTTGTATGAAGAGATTGTGTTCAGACTCTGTTACTTGAATACAGTGATTGAAAAAACGTTGTTCAAAGATGTGATTGAAACTGCGTTCCGTTTTACCAAATGCACAACTGATTTCTACGCACTACGATCTGTCTGATAGACTACGCTAAAAAAAAGTCGAGTTTGTCGAATAATAATCGGTGCAGCTTCAACAATGCGAGCAATCAGCTCTTCTGCCTTATTTATCGGGGTCTAGTAAACCAGACATTTCACACAAAGAAATCCATTGGGGTTAGGTCGGGCGATCGAGGTGGCCATGATACCGCTAAGAGAATGCAAACTTACCTGTCGTAGCAATCCACTTGCTGCGTTTCTAACAATATTCGCTTTACAACTTGTTGCAGAACTGACTGGTAAGTGGTCTGACGGAAGGCAAGCGACCTACCCTTTTAGGTCACCTTGTGTGCATCTGCCAGATTTTTGTCGCATAAAATAGAGTTTGCTTTTACCTCTATTATCTCTGAAACGTTGTAAACGAACTTTGTGACACTCTGTATACCTCTGATCAAACGGTTACTCATTAATAAAGAAAACATAGCGGAACGAACGTAACTCAACTTCAACTTCTGGAATAAAATTTACGATGCGCGGTCAAAGGGGCGTAAGTCAGAAATTGAGCTGTTCAGAGCAGAAGTGGTGTAAGTCAAAACTGGGTAATGAGGGTTAAAGTAAACTTTCTGTAAAATACAGAGCAAAGCAGCAATTAATATTCAATTTATTTTTTATTTATTTTAGTAGGTTATTTTACGACGCTTTATCAACATCTAAGGTTATTTAGCGTCTGAATGAGATGAAGGTGATAATGCCGGTGAAATGAATCCGGGGTCCAACACCGAAAGTTACCCAGCATTTGCTCATATTGGGTTTAGGGAAAACCCCGGAAAAAACCTCAACCAGGTAACTTCTCCCGACCGGGAATCGAACCCGGGCCACCTGGTTTCGCTGCCAGACTCACTAACCGTTACGTGTGGACTATATTAAATTTATTTAAACTGTTAGTAGTTAGTGGATAGCACGAAGGACATATTAATTGCTACTTTGCGCTGTTTTTTACAGAATTTTTACTTTAAACCTCATTACCCAATTTTGACTTACACCACTTCTGCTCTGAACGGCTCAATTGGTGGTTTTGAATTAACATCTCCATGTGAATAAGCTTACAAAAGAATATACTTCTTCAGATGGTATAAAGGGCCCATGTCTATCCTCTTCCATAATGATGTAGAGCGCCAGATTTGTGGCCCATCGTAATGATATTGGTATCTCATTCCAAACATTGCTTTTCCTCTACTGAAAACTTGCAATTTATGACTTACAATCTTTTTACTCGGTAAGTACTATCAGTACGATTATTACTCTTATCATTAGAGAAAATTAAATACCGGTATAAATTAAACATGTATCGTTATTTCCTGGTTGTATTAGGAGGTCTGATAGCCTTACTGAAGTGACTAAGTGACGAAATGCTGCTATTCCGACCTGAGTTCAAGTGTGTATTCGCAAGTGAGCCAGCGATGAGCTGTTGCCAAACTTTTCAAACTTTCAGCCTAGTTTTCTAATCAACCATACACTTAATTACACAACACAGACTACGTTTTTATTTATTTTTATGTATTCTATTGGATCCTTCAATCTGCACAGTTATATTATGTACATCCTGTATATCAACGTCTGCCAGTACTTTAATAACAGAGTTTTCCCATTATGGAACTATAGGAAACTACGCCAATTCATTATTATTTTCATTATTATAACAGAAAAAGTGGATAGATCGTCTGTTAGGAGTGCTTGAGAAACTTTTCCATGAATATGCATTTTCATACTTCAGCCTTAAGAAGATAGAGATCAAATCTCTGTGAAAAAAGATCATGGTCTCGGCATTGCCTTGCATAGTAGCAGACCTTAATGAGCTAAAATTTTCGGTAATAATAATTTATTTATTTATTGATATTTATGTGCTGGACAACAGCCATAGGCCAATAAAAGTCCAGCACAGTGATACAAATAATGCAATAAAATGAGCAACTATGGTACACATTACATAATAGAGATAACAACAAAATAAAAAACATAGATTACAATGATTAGCTCACAAGAATTAATGCTATAATATTTTATGGAAAGGAGTTGATTCATACAAAAGTATTACCAATATGTGTAGAAAGATAATGCAATTAATATTAGCAAAGACATTGCCATGTTCTAATACTTCTATACATTGAATGGATCGAAATCGTCTACATGTAAGTTAGCATTTTTAATACATCTGGAGACCGGCGAGGAAGATTTAGAATTTCTAATATAGAAGAGTTTGAGATGTCTCATGTCCTTCATAGGCATACGAAGGCTGACACTGTTTAAGAAAGATTGACAATTAATGTCACCTTTAAGGACCTTACATAAGAATAAGTAATCGAGATCATGACGTCTGGCATACAGGCTTCGACATTTAAAATGCTCACATCTTTTATCATAGTTATACTCATAGTTATTAGGCAGGAATCTGTACGAACATAATGAAATAAATTTCCTTGAATATTTTCCAGTTTTGCCGAATCAAAACTAGTAATAGAGTTCCAAACTATAGATGCATATTCGAGTTTCGATATCACTAATGTATAGTATAGTATTAAAAGAGAGTCAGGTGTTGAAAAAGAATAACTAATTGACCGAATTATTCCTAACATTCTTATTGCATGGTTATAAATATAATCAATGTGATTGTGAAAACATAATTTATTGTCAATTAATACACCGAGGTCTCTAATACAATATTTCCTGTTAATTAATACATTTTTTAGATGATAGTTATGTTTTAGTGTGAGGTTTTCCTTGAAAATGATATTACGTAAGTTTAGGATTCATTAATCATCATCCCGTTATCAACTGACCAATTGATAATTGAATTAATGTCATCCTGAAAAAATTGACAGTCGGCAACACTGTTGATTTTTCGAAAAAATTTAAGATCATCAGCGAATAATAGATAGTCAGAACTTATTCTTTTGCAAATGTCGTCAATGAAGATTAAAAACAGAAGAGGTCCTAAAGTTGAGCCCTGGGGCACACCACAAATAATATTAAATGGATCAGAGAGAGTATTCGAAATTCGTACACTAGATTGTCTGATAATAATAATAATAATAATAATAATAATAATAATAATAATAATAATAATAATAATAATAATAATAATAATATTATTATTATTATCATTACTACTACTACAGAGTCAAAACATGTTGCAAGGAAATTGTTACAATGATCAAGTGAGTAGAATTTAATGAAATCTACGTCCTCTAAACGATTTAATGAAAAATCTAGGCAAACGCGTCTGAATTTTAAAGGCATCGGTATCGTGGGCCGCGGTTATTCATGTTATGTAATGAACTGCGATTGGAATAATTTGATACGAAATATTGAGTGCTACAAAGTTTATAATTGTTTTACAAGCCTGCAAAAGTGAGTGGGCGAACTTCCATTATCGCCTTCACGGCATCGCGAGCCACATTCATAAAAGCAGGCGTTTAAATGAAATGATGTGGTCGTATTAATTTCAAACATTCCGAATTTTTTTCATACAAACAATCTGTTACACTCTTCTTCACAGCCGACAGGAAAAGAGACTGCATGTATTAATACGAGGCGCATCCAGAAAGTAAGTTTCCCTATTAAAAAAAAAAAGAACACACACTTTCAGGAAAACATTTATTGGCAACAAGTACAGCAATGTTTCAGCTATTTTTCAACATAGCCACCATCAGAATTGAGACACTTGTCGTATCGTGGGATCAACTTTTGTATCCCTCTGACGTAGAACTCTGCCGCCTGTGAATGGAACCAGCGTGTGACAGACGTCTTCAGCCCTTCGTCGTTGCCAAAACGCTCACCGGAGGATAGGAATTTTTTGAGGTGCAAGAAAACGTGAAAATCGCTGGGAGCAAGATCAGGACTGTGAGGTGGATGATCAAACAACTCACAGCCAAATTCCGTCAAAACAGCTCCTGTGCGCCGATCCGTATGTGGACGAGCATTGTCATGGAGAAGCACAACACCTGCAGTAAGCATTCCACGCCCCTTGTTTTGAATGGCACGTCGCAATTTTCGCAGTGTTTCACAGTAATGGTCAGCGTTCACTGTTTCTCCTCTTGGAAGGAAGTCAATGAGCAGAATGCCCTTCCTGTCCCAGAACACCGTGCACATCACTTTCCGTACCGACAGCGTCTGTTTGAATTTCGTCCTGACCGGAGATCCACTATACCGCCAATGCATTGACTGCTGCTTGGTTTCCGGGGTGAAGTGCGAAATCCAAGTCTCATCGCCCGTGACGATCCTGTCGAGGAACTCGTCGCCGTTATCGTGATACCGTTGCAGAAATGTCGGTGCTGCTCCTAAACGTTGCATTTTGTGTTCGGATGTCAGGTTTTTCGGCACTCACCTGGCACACATTTTTTTGAAGAGCAGGTGCTTAGTGACAATCTCATGCAACAAGGATCGCGATATCTGCGGAAAATGGCAGCTCAGCTTCGTAATCGTGAAGCGACGGTTCTCCATGATGCACTGCCGCACCAGCTCATTGATGAGAGACGGTCGCCCACTGCGCTCTTCATCACGGACACTTTGACGACCTTCGGAAAACTGCCTACACCAGCGACGCACCATCTGCTTACTCATTATACTCTTGTGCCAGCACACAAAAGGCAGACTTTGGCGTCACATGTTTCAATACGCCGTTTGGGTAAAGAAACTTGGCGTGTAATGCGGGTATAACTATGCACTTTATACGATGAAAGAGTAATGGAACGGAGAAAAATTCTCTCCGGCGCTGGGATTTGAACCCGGGTTTTCAGCTCTACGTGCTGATGCTTTATCCACTAAGCCACACCGGATACAACTCCGACGCCGGTTAGAATCGTCTCAGATTAAGCTCCAACTCTTAGGTTCCCTCCAGTGGCCGCCCTCTGCACTACGTCATAGATGTCTATGAACGCAGGACCGAAGTCCAGACATGTGCTGAGGTGCACTCGATATGAGTGACTAGTTGGCTGGGATACGACGGAATAAGCTCCGTCTTAAATCACGAAGTGTGGCTTAGTGGATAAAGCATCAGCACGTAGAGTTGAAAACCCGGGTTCAAATCCCGGCGCCGGAGAGAATTTTTCTCCGTTCCATTACTCTTTCATCGTATGATGACGCAGAATATCTGCATGGAAATATCATATGTACTTCGGTACATTAAAATAATATATATGCACTTTATGTTAGAGAGGCAGAATTATTTCATTAATTTAACGTTATTGTCTGTCTTGTTTTAACTTTTTAGAGTAGATTTCAAATATTTTACTCGAACCACAAATTACAAGAATGAATATTACATTTTTTTCCTTCACTTCATTGCTCCATTCTCCGTCCAAGTGGTTATGTCGCGTCTCAGTTTACCCCACCCGTTTCTGCTGCCCCCTCTGTAAAGGCTAGTGACTGGACTGTTAGGCTCTTTCCTGATAATATTTCCTGCACAGAAGTGGAAGTCTACATAATATTATACAACTGTTTAAAATGACTTAAGGGTATATGTACATGAACGATCACAAATATTATCAGAAAATGCGGGCTCTAAATTTCTATAAGTTTGTAAGGAAATGAACTCACAATTGGACAAAAATTACAAGGTACCACAACAAGACTTATTAGAAATTAAATATCTGATAAAAGTATAAAAAAGTTACTAATATTTTTTAGAATTCACTTTTTACTTTAAGTTAAATTTTCCAAAATTTGAAAATTTTCACACATATTACTTCATAACTCCACAACCATTAGAGATAGAATTATGAAATTTTGTACACTGATTTAACATAAATTTATGCAAAAGGTGGCTACAATAATGCCCATTTATTTGAAAATAGAAAAATTAGGTCACAAAACATTACGTAAATTTTAATATATTTTATATAGGACAAATAAAAAACTAATTGTATTAAAATAAACAACTCTACATGTCTGAGAGTAGTCTACTTTTCAGAAATAAGTGTTTATTACATGCAGGAATAATATTAAAGATATCAGAGAGATCATAACAATGTTATGGTTACCAAATGATGTAACTGCGGAATTTTTGGGTTTTTTTTTCGTACTCTGATAAAACTGGTTTGAAAAATATTATTAGTAACTTTTTTTTATACTTTTATCAGATATTCAAGTTCTAATAAGTCTTGTTCTGGTACCTTGCAATTTTTGTCTAATTATGTGTTCATTTTCTTATAAAATTTTAGAAATTTAGGGCCTGCATTTTCTGATAATATTTATGGTCGTTCACGTACATATATCCTTAAGGGGTTAGGTACAGCTTACAGCAGCAAAATGTTTGGAAATATTCAACTTTTTTCATCCATTACTGTATCTCGTACAATAATGAAAATTGGTATGTGTAAAACAGTGTCCTTCTGCTATATGAAAAAAATACTTTTACGATGAAAAAAAATTATATATATATATATATATTTTTTTTTTTTTCAAAATTCAAAGTAGTGGCAGTTTACTGTGCAGTGACGAAGTGTTTCCCTCATGACTCATACGCGTTGAAATGATTTTATATTGCAAGAAATTCTTTCAATAGCAAATGACGTTATTGGTGCACGATGTAGTAGGCCTACAAGAATTTCTATTGTTTGATATTTTTTTCATGTTTCATTAGGATATTGCATATGTCGCTCATCACTGAAAATCCACTAATTTACTATGTATTTTTCTAGAAATCCCCTGAAATGTATATTATTAAATTTATTAATTGGGATGTTGGCACTGAATATCATGGTAGGCTACACAAATCCACGCTCAACGTCGAGTTAATGAGCTAATAATTTTCAGATTTTGATGATAAGGTCTACTCGTTCTTTTGGATTATGTTCAATACACTTTCGTGCCTTTTTTATATAATTGCAGTGTCTTTCAGTGCACTGTTTTTTTGTCACTTTTACGTTTATTTTACACAATTTATATGTAATGTTGTCTATATTGACAGTGAAAATATTAGTTCAAATATCCTCAACTATGCCCTGCAATATTACACGCTTGAGCGTCTTACCTAAGGCATTTTACCTCTGCAATGAACCTTCAATCAGCCACAAAGATGTAGTTATTTAAATAATACGACTAGTAAGAGCAGTTATCGATAAGACTACTCGCTATGACTGCGTCCCGGCTTCGACTTATCATAGCGAAAGGCAGAGCGTGCATAACTATTTTGTATACGAACATACCTATACCTGTGCTGTGACGTCACATATACTTCAACTCAAGCAACTTCATTCCAGGTTATAGGTAGCTTAATTACGAAGCCTAGTTATATCTTTGGTTCTGACTTATTCTGTGGGTAGAAAGTTCGCTTACACCAGACATGTCAATTGATGCCCACAGGAGCAAGCGCGCGCTTTAGAGCCCAGGAGAGCCTGAGCGCTTTACAGCAGAAAGGAAAGAGACAGACGAAAGAGGTGGTATATGCCGCTTGGTCGAGCTATTTCAGGGATGGCCAGCACTGATTCAATAGATAAAGGGAAGAGAACTTATTAAAACTGTATCCATGTTAATTTTTAGATTTGCCTGAGAAGTATAAGTGCATTATAAGAACGTAAGTTTTAATTTTAATGCTCATTTTTCACAAGTTTGATCTTTTTATTCAAAAGAAATATTTTCTCAACTTTTCGTATAGAAAAATGAAATTTTCAGGTGTAGGCCTATTTATTTGGTAGCCTTACAGAATACTGTATTTTCGTAAATCTAATATACCGTATAGGCTATACATATTACTGAAGATAGTGTATTGAAAATTTTGAAAATATTCGCATGGAAATTGTTTGTAAGGAAATTAATTAACAAAGCAACTACTGTTACATCATAAGCAAAAGATACGTGCCCATGTGTTGTAAAAATGTCAGCTCTATAGCTTCAGCAGATTTCGAGCAAATAATTGAATATTCTGATGATAGGAAGTTGCTCACAAGTATCACCTTAAAAGCATAATGCGATAAGAGTTTTGTTATGTAATATTAGTTACACTTAAAACAGAAACAGTACCTAGATAACTTTGCTTTGTACTGTACTATTGTTTTTTTAGTTTATTGATTACTTTTGTAAGGCTAAAGATACCATCAATATAAATTCCAACTTATCATGTCATACTCAATCTTGGAATATCACTTTCTTTATGAATGATGTGTTTCATCCACTTAATACAGTATAATATTATACTACTATGGAATTTAAGTGAATATTTCTTCTTAACTCTCTATTATGTTATTAAGACTTAAAACACAAGTGCAATATTAAGAAATCAGTGTTAGTACTTTTGTTTTACAGACAATATAGATCATATTAAACATAAAGAAGCCATATAAAAATAACGACATAAAATTTCACGTTCCGTTTGAAGATTGTGCACCACTGTTTTTTTATTCAACAGGTTGCTTATTCATATACACAACCCTTCCTCTTTTCATACTTAGCGCTTGCTGCCCGCGCACGACGTCAAGGTCAGAAAAATGCGCTTGCTTTGACATCACTGGCTTACACCATCAGATATCTTTGAACGCCAGTGCATCCTTTCTAGACGACAATCTATTTGTTTTACATTATATGGATCTCAGATTACCGCCTCATATTCCATTAACGGGCGAACCAGAGATCCGAACGTTAAGTCTTTGAATCTCAAAATAAAAGTGAAACGAACTTCAATCAGGTCACAAATTCAGTACAATATGAAGAGAAACTAATCTTAGTTCTTCGATAAGAAATCGTCGGTTGATGGAGTTAAAACTGTGATTTTATCTCCAGGATAAAATTTCCATATTTTCGAATCCGATTAAAATTAGAATAAAACTGTAGCTAATCTTAGCTTCCCATCTCATTAAAAGACTCTAAGATGTCGGTTTGTTAATTCTTGGTTGGGAAGCCGGAGTTACATTTGGTTGAGTTCATTTTATCACTTCTTCCTTCCCCCATACTCGAGACTTATCGGATTTCTATCGAATCTCCATACTTACCTGTTAGACGGGTGGTTTGGATATTTCATTTTATCAAGATTGGTAACCATGACGTGAATCACAAGAAGTACTGCTATAAAGAACGATTGGGGAGATGATTTTGTATGCATAGGAAAGCAAGAGGGTAAAAATGGGTTGGAAGCGAGAGAGTGAAGTGTGCAGTGGGGATGAGAACTAAATTGAAATGTGACACGGCAGGAGCTAAACTTTCCGGTCCGAGAGTCACAGAATACTGATGAATAATTAACGGTTCCATTGTGTGTGTGACTGCCTCAGATCTGCTATTTCTACCATCTGGAGGGCCGCTCTATAATACAGACAATTATTCTCTGTTTCCAGAAACCCAGAAAAACTACTTTAAAGGGAAAACTCTATAAAATGACTCGTTTAAAGTCCTCACTTATACCAAATTGTTGTTTTGATTGAACCCGAATTCACTTGCAAAATATGTTGTTGTTGTTGTTTTCTAATGCCTGGCGTTTGACAATAAAGACATTTGACCTCTTGCACTCCAATATTTTTCAAAGATATTATCATGGTCAGCCACTGAAGCACAGATTTTGAGGTGTTCCGAATCCATTTCTTGGTTTGAGGTGCACAGTGGACAGTTAGGGGACTGATATATTCCAATTCTATGCAGGTGTCTGGCCAAACAATCATGGCCTGTTGCCAATCTAAATGCAGCTACAGACGATTTTCGTGGTAAATCGGGAATTAACTGTGGATTATGATGCAGAGAGTTCCATTTTTTCCCTTGGGATTGTATTATCAAATTTTGTTTGTTGAAGTCTAAGTATGTAGATTTAATAAATCTTTTCACAGAGTAATACGTAGATTTAGTAACAGGTCTGTAAGTAGCAGTGCTGCCCTTCTTTGCTAAAACATCCGCATTCTCGTTTCCCAGGATTCCACAATGGGATGGTATCCATTGGAATACAATTCTTTTATTGAGTGATATTAATTGAGAGAGCATTTTATTTATTTCTGCTGTTTGAGATGAAGGTGTGTGTTTGGAGACTATTGATAGAATAGCTGCTTTTGAGTCTGACAATATAACTGCATTCCTAAATTTATTGATGTGGCATAGAAGATTCCTGAGGCTTTCACTTATTGCAATGATTTCACCATCAGAACTTGTTGTTCCATATCCAAGAGATCTATAAAGTGAGAAGAGACAGCACGTAACACCTGCACCGGCACCTTGTTCTCTGGAGATCAAGGATCCGTCGGTGTATAAATGAAGCCAGTTTTGTGGAGGGTGCCTAATATTAATAGTCTCTAAAGACAATTGTTTCAGTATTTCAGTGTTTCCTTCTGATTTCAGTATTTCGTCTGTTAAATTTAGATTATATTCTATATTTAATAGAGTTAAATTCGGGATATTGATTTTCTGTTTTAATTATTGAACAATGGATATGAAACTTTTTTGAGTTTTCAATCTACAGAGAGGACTGTATGAATGCCAATTGTTTCCTGGTAATCTGATAAGTTTTTCATATTGAATCAGTACTTTTTCTTCTATTGCCATTTTGATCTGTTAATATTAGTGAGGAATCTCATAGAATCTATTGGAGTTGTTTTAATTTCACCAGTAATGAGTCTGAGAGCTTGGTTTTGAACATATTCTATGCAAAATATAATATGTTGTATACAACATCGTGGAACGCATGCAAAATTACGTCTTTATAGATGACTTATATTGCCTTATTCTGAACACGAAATGTATATTTACTTGTTCTTCAAAATAATACCTTAATTTTAAACGGAAATAGTAGAGACTAAAGACCTTAAAGACATTTTTTTATATTATTCATATATAATTTTATGCTCGACTATGCCGAAATGTAGTAATTATACACCTGGTAGCAGCCCTTTAATGGACCTCATTAAAGTATACCTATTCATTAAAGTTCAGGTGTTCCACCAATCAGAAAATTACTCAACATTTTTATTTATTTATTTTATTGGGTTATTTTACGACGCTGTATCAACATCTAGGTTATTTAGCGTCTGAATGAAATGAAGGCGATAAAGCCGGTGAAAAGAGTCCGGGGTCCAGCACCGATATTTACCCAGCATTTGCTCGTATTGGGTTGAGGGAAAACCCCGGAAAAAACCTCAACCAGGTAACTTGCCCGACCGGGATTCGAACCCGGGCCACCTGGTTTCGCGGCCAGACGCGCTCCCCGTTACTCCACAGGTGTGGACTTTCAGATTAAACATTTAACGTACCTCGAATGTAGTTTATGACGCATTTAATACAACTCTAGAACACCACTTCCATTCCCATAAGAACGACCGTTAACCATAATAAAAGGAGGAACTACAGACTTTCTTGCGACGATGTTTGGCAATAAAAGAAGATTTTTCCCACTTGTCCTCTTAAGACACGTTTGTACTACTAAATATTTAATGCATGACGTCGTAAAACCGTTTTGTCTTTTTCTTTCTGAAGGAGGATACAACATTAGATATATTCAACAATGTTCGTTCCTACTGGATATTTAACAGTTACTTAATGTTGTAATTTAGCTTACACTTCCTACAAAAATGAGAAAATTTATATACCGTCAAGTGGGGCTACTTTGATAGATTTAACTTACATTTTTTATGGTTACAGTTTAATTTTTTAGTATTTTAACACATAAAAAATATGTAGATATCAGATTGTCTTTACCTTGCTATCCTATTTCTAAGAAAATAAATGTGTGGATTTGTACCCGTGAAAAATAATAAAGACCATACTATTCAAGCTAAAGTGTGATGGGGGCTACTTTGATATACCATTATTTAAAGCCAGATTTCCGTAGTAACCAGAAGATGACATAATAGAGTCAAACTAAAGTTGTGAGATTTGCTATTATAGGGGTAAATCAGGGCAAATTAAGCGAATGAAATTATATTTAAAGGACATTTCAAATACCACATTAGTATTTCATTTGCAAGAAAAGTACAAAGGCTCATTGTAAATTATAATAGACATAGAAAATTATATAAATTGTTGAAATCAAATTTATTCTTTCAAAACATTACCAAAGTTATAAATAATTAATCTAGACTACAAACTAAATCAACTTTTCATAAAAATAATGGAAACAAAACTAGAATTTACTTGAATTCAAGAACAATAGGGAAGACATAAATCATGGAATTGTCAGTTAGTTCTGCGACTGAAGAAGGTAAAATCTTGATGATGTGTTGCATTGAAATAGTAGAAATGTTTTGTCAATTGGCTTAAATTTTGTTTCACTCTCATCAGCTCTTTTGAGACCATGAATCACTATCCCATTTGATGCCATGTCCAAAATTTCAAAGACATGTGTGAAGATTTTCTTATCTTTACTATAAAGAAATTTAGAAAGGATGAAATTTCCTGTCTTTGGGTTTTCTGAATCTATTTCATATGTTAGCATCTTCTGGAATTTTGGGGCCTGAAACTTTGATCTGCCTATTTACACAAAACACCTGAGGCTCTTCGTCATCATTGCTGCCTTTGTTGTTTGAAGTAGACGCAGTAACTATATTCTCTCCTGAGTCAAGATTGAGTAGTCTCTTTTTTCTCATCATAGAGCCTCTTTCCAATTCATAAACGAGTGAAGTCCTCCTGCATGATGCAATACTTCCCAAATCAGTGTTCTTGAATAAATGCCATGAGGCAAATCTCAACCTGTTTTTCAGCAACTTCTACAGGCTCCGGAATTTTTTGAGGACTTCTTTCTTATTGCAAGGACAAATGCCCTTAGAGAAGGAACTGTATTATCAAAATGTGTTTTATTTCAGACTGTTCTGTATCTCCGGGAAATGATTGTTTATTAGTATTTGTCTGTAACTTTGTCTTATCCATGTGGATCAATGGTTTCTTCAACAAGCTTGGAAAATTATCCTTCGGTACAGTTGAAAATAGAGGATTTTCTCTTTCCATTCCATCAAAATATGTCTCCAGGCTCCTCTGAAGAATCTGAAAAATTGTAGTACTGACGAGAACCTGGTTCCTTTTTATAATCTCGACCCAAGTAGCTCTGAACGAACAGCGATAACGTCTAAAACAATATAAATGTAATTTTAAATGTTTGACTAGATTATCAATTTAGCCCCATCCTCTCTTTCAAAGTTACCTCGTGACTCTTCAACGTAACTGGTGTGTATACTGCAACATTCAAGCGAACGATAAGGAACACTTTAAACGCCAAAGAACTACTTTATTTGAAGATAGAATTGAATATTCATTTTTAAGTATGCTTATTTGTGTAGCTTCAAAGTTTTGCAGGTATCAAAAATCCTCATTCACTTTATAAACCACAAAATATTTAATGTCACCTCTACAACATGTAGTATTTATATAGCACAGTCGCTATCTCATAACTAGTTTAACAGAGCTGCCAACACGAGATCGAAAGTTGGCCACATTCTGATATATTTCGCGCGAATTCGATTTTAGTAATCGATCGAAGTGGATATCGAAGTAGCCCCCAATATCAAAGTAATCCCTAATGACGGTACCAAACACATGCAAGATAGATTGACTAACTTCGAGATATTGTAGAGATGTAGAGGGATTACGTCACAAAATTACTGAATAAATATCCTGCGTCTACTTTGCTATGTGGTAATGCGGGTCTGGGCGTTAATACACCAATCGGGGTACTGTAGACTACCCTTTAACTCCCCACTCCACATTCCCCGGCAGAGACAGTAATGTATCTGACTAATAAGAGTTGACCTGAAGGCAAGCATTGTTAAGTGACGGACTGTGAAAGGCATGAATCATTGCTTTCGGCTCTCGCTGGTCGCCTAAAATCCACCACTGATGCACAATGCCTCATTGTGTGTTCGTTTCTAAAGCAGTGCCAGTGAAGCGAAAAGAACATGGGCGGGGTAAACTCCTTTCCATTTTCCTTCGCCTTATTGCCCAAGGCTGTGGTAGTGAATTTTTTATAATTAATAGCGTGGCTTGCTAACAGTAGTAGTAGTAGTAGTAGTAGTAGTAGTAGTAGTTGTAGTAGTAGCATAGTAGTAGTAATAGTAGTAGTAGTAATAATATAGTAGTAGTAGTAATAGTAGTAGTATAATAATAGTATAGTAGTAGTAGCATAGCAGTAGTAGTAATAATATAGTAGTAGTAGTAATAGTAGTAGTATAGTAATAGTATAGTAGTAGAATTATAGTAGTAGTAGTAGTATAGTTATAGTATAGTAGTAGTGTTATAGTAGTAGTAGTAGTAGTAATAGTATAGTAATAGTATAGTAGTAGTAATAGTAGTAGTATAGTAATAGTATAGTAGTATTATAGTAGTATAGTAGTAGTAGTAATAGTATAGTAATAGTATAGTAGTAGTAGTATAGTAATAGTAAAGTAGTAGTATTATAGTAGTAGTATAGTAATAGTATAATAGTAGTATTATAGTAGTAGTATAGTAGTAGTAATAGTAGTAGTATAATAATAGTATAGTAGTAGTAGTAATAGTAGCATAGCAGTAGTAGTAGTAATAGTAGTAATATAGTAATAGTATATTAGTAGTATAGTAGTAGTAATTGTAGTAGTATAATAATAGTATAGTAGTAGTAGTAGTAGTAGCAGCGTAGCAGTAGTAGTAATAGTAGTAGTAATAATATAGTAGTAGTAGTAGTAATAGTAGTAATATAGTAATAGTATATTAGTAGTATAGTAGTAGTAATAGTAGTAGTATAATAATAGTATAGTAGTAGTAGTAGTAGCAGCGTAGCAGTAGTAGTAATAGTAGTAGTAATAATATAGTAGTAGTAGTAGTAATAGTAGTAATATAGTAATAGTATAGTAGTAGTAGTAATAGTAGTAGTAGTAATAAAATAGTAGTAGTAATAGTGGTAGTATAATAATAGTATAGTAGTAGTAGTAGCATAGCAGTAGTAGTAATAGTAGTAGTATAATAATAGTATAGTAGTAGTAATAGTAGTAGTATAATAATAGTATAGTAGTAGTAGTATAGTAATAGTATAGTAGTAGTAGTAGTAGTAGTAGTAGTATAGTAATAGTATTGTAGTAGTAGTATAGTAATAGTATAGTAGTAGTGTTATAGTAGTAGTAGTAGTAGTAGTAGTAGTATGGTAATAGTATAGTAGTAGTATAGTAATAGTATAGTAGTAGTATTATAGTAGTAGTATAGTAGTAATAGTAATAGTAGTAGTATATAATAGTATAGTCGTAGTATTATAGTAGTAGTATAGTAGTAGTAATAGTAGTAATATAGTAATAGTATAGTAGTAGTATTATAGTAGTAGTATAGTAATAGTATAGTAGTAGTAGTATAGTAATAGTATAGTAGTAGTATTATAGTAGTAGTATAGTAGTAGTATTATAGTATTAGTATAGTAGTAGTAGTAATAGTAGTAGTATAGTAATAGTAGCCTATAGTAGTAGTATAGTGGTAGTAGTATAGTAATAGTATAGTAGTAGTATTATAGTAGTAGTAGTAGTATTATAGTAGTATAGTAATAGTATAGTAGTAGTATAGTAGTAGTAGTAGTAATAGTAGTAGTATAGTAATAGTATAGTAGTAGTAGTATTATAGTAGTAATAGCGTAGAAGTAGTAGTAGTAGTAACAATAGTACAGTAGTATATAAAATATCAACATGTACCTTTGTTCTGGCAATAAAGAATTATTAAATATTATAATTCCACTGTGCTAACGGGTTCATTAAAACCTAACTCTAAACAGTAGCGGAAATACGCAATAGAACAAAAGAATCGTCCAAGATAGAACTATAATGGGTCCAGCTTCTAGGATTGAGGGGTGTCCAACATAGAGGATATATGGGACATATAAACGCATAGATATTTGTCCGGTTCCAAGAATAATGAGGTGTCTAACACATAGAGTCCACACCTGTGGAGTAACGGTCATCTCGTCTGGCCGCGAAACCAGGTGGCCCGGGTTCGAATCCCGGTCGGGGCAAGTTACCTGATTGAGGTTTTTTCCGGGGTTTTCCCTCAACCCAATACGAGCAAATGCTGGCTAACTTTCGGTGCTGGACCCCGGACTCATTTCACCGGCATTATCACCTTCATTTCATTCAGATGCTAAATAACCTAGATGTTAATACAGCGTCGGAAAATAACCCAATAAAAAATGAAAACTAACACATAGAAGTGTCCAAATACAGAGCTTTCATTGTAGTAAAGACTGATATTAGAAGGTTATGGGTAGCCCGTATACAGCAATATGGTGGCGAACCATAGCCAGTAAGCATGATGTATGAATACATATGAAAAGAATACTGTATGAAATACGTATACTGGATACATAAATGACGTATGTATTAATTCTGGTAATTTCAATTACGGTTTGTCAACATGTTAACGCCCATTAAAATTCAGTTTCTGAGGCGTGTGATTCATCATTCTCCTGCAGTAATTTTAGGTAAGTATCTTTATAAATGGTTTCCACTTTTCGAGACGATCTCCTTTAAAGATTGGGGTACGTGCCGGAGTTCCTCTAACTGGAAAGAATTCTTCGGAAGACTGACGATGATTACGAGAAAGTAAAACCCACCGCTCAGAGCTTCAGCGGATGTGAGTAAGAATCTCGTCCTGCGTTGCGCAATTATTGAGCTTGAGGAATCGCGTGCTATTCCGCGATTATTACCCAATATTAATTTAAACTACCATCCATTCATATTTAGGGTGGAATTAAATAGCAAGCCCATTCATTTTGGCTTTGCAGGTGCTGACGAATCTAATATACATTCTCATTGTAATGCTAATGTTAATTACTTGTACAACGTTCATTTTCAACTACAAAGCCTATTCAGACAGAATTTAATCATGAAACTACGGTAATATAAAATTTTAAGAGAAAATTGTTACGCATATATTTATTGACAAAAAATGTGTAATATAAATACAGACTATGGCTCGAATTCATAGTCAACACTTATCGTAAGGAAACACTTAAGCAGTTGCTTATAATAATTTATGCTCGACCATGCCGAAATGTAGTAATTATGCACCTGGTAGCAGACCTTTTATGCATGTCATTAAAGTACACCTACTCATTAAAGGTCAGGTCTTCCAGCCAATGACGACTCAGGTTACAACTGTTCAGCCAATGACAGGTCAGCTTTCTACCGTTATAATTCCGCAAGTATCGATTATTCTCGGATATGCAATCGAAAGAGAATTAGCGAAAAGTCACGGAGGCTGGAAATCCAATACTGTCGCAGAAGGTTATGTTCTGTTACTATAATAATTAGCGTTAATTGTAAATAATATTCAAATAAATTCAATTTGTCATCTCGTTTTTTGATGTCTAATTTAATTTGAATGTTATCTCTGTAGGTTCTTATGGCCTAGCAAGGTCAATGTGGACATCTGTTCCTCGGAAAAAATCAATACTTTCGCGTCTGCGCACATCTCACAACATACGGGACATTGCTAAAAAAATAATAATATCAAGTTGAGACCTTTGGTCCGTGGTGTAGAGACGCTAAAGATCTACTCGCCCAAATTGGTACACGCCTACTGTCCCGTACCGGCGATCCTAGATGTATCAATTTCCTTCGTCAATGCACTGGAATAGCGGTTCAGCCAGGGAATGCTGCCTCCATCCTGGGATCATTTCCTAACTCTGTTTCGTTAGTAGATATCTTTCTCATTTAATGTGTAGCGTACCTGCTTGAGCACGGGTAGAAAGTTCACAAGAACAAAACTTCCACGAAGAAAGGAGAGAGGATGTCCGATATTTAATGAAGCCATGGTCGAGAATATCCACAAGGCGAGGTGCTCCCCATCGGCAACATGAAGATCAACTCTATGTCTGAGTTACGACGGCTGGCCGGCGTCAAGAGCATGGGCGATGCGGAATGCCCCACGCTGCTGGACATCGAGATCTGCAGCGAGCAGGACGACCCTAGGCAGCGCCCCAACTTCGGCGTCAAGTGCAAGATCTTCGAACTGGACGCTTGCCAAGGCATCGGAAAGGTGTGTCTGGTGTACATGGACAAGAGCGAGTGCGAATCCGATCTAAAACGAGAGGACCCCAAGATCTGGCTGCTGGACAGAAGTTTCGAGTGGCACTACCTGGCTGCAGACTTCACGCAGTACTTCCGCATGATGCTGGTACACCAGGGTCTCCCCCAGTGACAGTTCAAATTCACGCCCATGGACCGTGGGCTGAGCAAATGTTCGTGTTGATCGCACCGCATCTGCTCCAATCTGATGTGAATAACCCACTCACACAGAGCGTGGACTGGTGTGACATGCCGCATAACCACCTCGACCCTGCGATCTTCAAGACGAGAGCGAAGAGCTCCAAGAAGAAGGCAGACCCAGCCAAGGTGAAGCCATCCTGAGCAACTCTGCGGGTGTACGAGTCATAACAGAGCGGCAGAAACAACTTCTGTAATACGAGTATTACACTAATATTCATGTTTATTTAGAAATTTCATGACTTTCCGTTTCAGTGTTATAGAAACTAAAATTTTTACGAGTATAAAAAAAAAAGTTGACAATAATATTATATTATAATATTTATTAAAAAAATAATATCAAGTTAGAAATATGGTCGAGCATAAAAAGTCGTATGAAACTCGCCTATAATGGTAATTAGGAAGCTCGTATGAAAATTATGAAACTCGCTTGCGCTCGTTTCATAAATATCCATACTCACTTCTTAATTACCTTCATTATAGGCTCGTTGCATAATGTACTATTCCAATTCATAAATCCCACTGAAGTGAACACTTATTCAAATAAGGTAGCTTGTCAGCTTACTCAAGTGTTTCTTTATATGCATTGTAATCAGCTGATTCGGTATACAATAGATGATGATTATGATTTAATTTAATTTATTGAGTTCTGTAATTAAAATGAAAATGAGTTTCGGCAAGCAAAAGATATATCAGAGATATGGAAAAACCCTTTAGAGATGTATAATGATCAACAATTTAAGAGGAGATACCGTTTCGACAAGAACACTTTTGTGAATATTCTCTCATTTAAATTCACAATACAACCATGAGGCTTACCGATTTCGGCACTGCTGAAACTACTGGTTGCTTTGAGATTTTATGATACAGCAGCATTTCAGGTAGGTTTAAGTGGCATTTTTTTTTCTAAAAGTATTCACGTTCCAAAAAAGTGTTATTTGCATTTTTGTTTGTATTCTACCCAAGGCATAAGCTGTTAAAATTTGCGTAATTATATAATTTTCACTTTGTTTAGCATAAAAATAACTGAAAAATGAATGAAAATTATTTACTTAAAGGAATATTTCCGGAGTTTGCATTAAACTCAACTGCAATTTTGTTCCATGCCAATTTCTTCTTTTGGAGAGAACAATTATCAATTTTTTTTTTTTTACTTTCGACGATATCTCCATATTTCATAACTAGTTATCTTAGCTCACTTCTTTCTTTTCTGTAAAATGCTTTCTGGACATCTTGTATAATTTTTAGCTCTATAATATTTACTTCTGTATTTGTGTATGACAATAATGCCGATTTCACAATTTGAAGGCGCTGGAAAGCAATTGAATGTAGGAAAGCGCTCACATCTAGCCATGTTGCCATATTTCTTTCGATGTCAAGGGAATGCTCAAGGCATATGAACGAGTAGCGTCTCTGCAATACGATCTGAAATAAGTGCTAAGGAAATGCTCATTACTTAAGTGTTTCCTCATTTTATAAGTGACGACTATGAATTCGACCCTATATCAAGAAAAGACATTCAAGTTTTCATTGAATTTTATTTCAAAACTACATAATAATTAAATCATAGACAAATATTCTTCTTCAACGTAAGGTGTGCTATTCTGTAATGTAATCTATGCTCGTACTATATATACAGGGTGATTCACGATGAGTTACCGCCACTTATGGAGCTTATTTCCGAAGACATTTGAGGACAAAATATCAAATGAACATGGGTTAATATTGTCAGAGTTACACTAATTTGAAGCTGTTTATAAAATGCATTTCTTCTTTAGGTTTTAGGAGTAAAAGAATATTGCTAATAGAGAATGAACTATTCTGTATGAAGCAACTAAGGAATTCACAAAAAAATGTTAGCTTCAGAATACTACGCAGTGCATGAGTGTAGGCCACTAGAGGGAATCCAAGAGGTGGAACTTAAACCGAGAGGATTCAATCCGACATGGGGATGGGAATCCGGTGTGACTTAGTGGATAGTGTGTCAGCACGTAGAGCTGAAAACCCGGGTTCAAATCCCGGTGCCGGAGAGAATTTTTCTCCATTTCACTCATCCTTCATCATATAATGACGCAGAATTCCTGCACGGAAATATCATATGTACTTCGGTACATCATAATAATATATGATATGAGAAAAAATTATCACTTAGGGCCGTATTCATAGACATTTTTAGCGGTGGACGATCAACGTTTTTCGTATTCATAAACCAGTGTTAGGGATAGGATATGATTTGAATTCTGTACTAGTAACCAGTGGATAGCCGGGGCTAGCTTAGTACGCTCGTAGCGCGTGCTGCGAAATTTCTATGAATACCACCCTTAGTGATTTAAGACGGCACTAAGAGCCGAATTCATAGTCAACACTTACCGTAAAGAAACACTTAAGCAGTTGCTTATAATAATTTCCGATTCATAAATCCCACTGAAGTGAACACTTATTCAAATAAGGTAACTTGTCAGCTTACTCAAGTGTTTTCTCATATGCATTGTAATCAGCTGATTCAGTATACAATGGATGATGATTATAATTTTATTGAATTTATTGAGTTCTGTAATTAATAAGAAAATGAGTTTCGACAAACAAAAGATATATCAGAGATATGGAAAACCCTTTAGAGATGTATAATGATCAACAGTTTAAGAGGAGATACCGTTTCGACAAGAACACTTTTGTGAATATTCTCTCATTTAAATTCACAATACAACCATGAGGCATACCGATTTCGCCACTGCTGAAAGTACTGGCTGCTTTGAGATTTTATGATACAGCAGCATATTTTTTTTTTTCGAAAAGTATTCAAGTCCTAACAAAGTGTTATTTGCATTTTTGTTTGTTTCTACCCAAGGAATAAGCTGTTAAAATTTGCGTAATTATATCATTTCCACTTTGTTTAGCATAAAAATAACTGAAAAATAAATTAAAATTATTTAGGCCTACTTACAGGAATATTTCCGGAGTTTTCATTAAACTCAACTGCAATTTTATTCCATGTCAATTATTTCTTTTGGAAAGAACAATTATTATCTTTTTTTTTTTTACTTTCGACGATATCTCCATATTTCATAACTAGTTATCTTAGCTCACTTCTTTCTTTTCTGTAAAATGCTTTCTGGACATCTTGTATAATTTTTAGCTCTATAATATTTACTTCTGTATTTGTGTATGACAATAATGCCGACTTAACAATTTGAAGGCACTGGAAAACAATTGAATGTAGGAAAGCGCTCACGTCTAGCCATGTTGCCATATTTCTTTCGATGTCAAGGGAATGCTCAGGGCATATAATGAGTAGCGTCTCTGCAATACGTTTTGAAATAAGTGCTAAGGAAATGCTCATTACTTGAGTGTTTCCTCATTTTATAAGTGACGACTATGAATTCGACCCTTATTCCGTCGGATCACGGCCACTTACAGTGGTCACTCATAACGAGTGCACCTCTGCACATGTGTGGACATTGTGCCACTGTCATACATCTTCGACGCAGTGCATGAGGGTAGTCCACTAGAGGGAACTCAAGAGGTGGAACTTAAATTGAGAGGATTCAATCCGACATCGGGATAGGAATCCGGTGTGGCTTAGAGGATAGAGCGTCAGCACGTAGAGCTGAAAACCCGGCTTTAAATCCCGGTGCCGGAGAGAATTCATCTCCGTTCCATTCATCCTTCAGACTACTAGCTAATCAAACTATAAAGCCAAACTTGATACTTCTGAGTAGTCCATTCTCTGTTTGTTATATTCCTTTACCTATGAAACTAAAAAAAAAGAAGGCATTTTGCAAATAACTTCAAATTAGTGTAACTCAGAAAATATTGAGAATAGGACTCATGTTTATACGACATTTTTGCTCAAAATGTCTTCGGAAATATGTTCCGTAAGTGACGGTAACTCCTCCTGAATCACCCTGTATAATTTTGATGGCAGTCACAATAATAATAATAACAATAATAATAATAATAATAATAATAATAATAAATTGAAATAAGTAAATAAATTAGATTTTGATGTTAATCACTGGATGCATATAAATAAAAATAAAAGTAACAATAATAACAAAATAGAAATAGAAATAAATATAAAAATAAAAATAAACAAAATCTTGAACGAAGAATTTTCCTCTAATCTATGATATATTTAGTCTATACTATGAGAGTAACAGTGATGATACAATGATAATTAAGTATAATGTCTGAAAGAATACATAAATGATAAATCATTGCTAAGAGCAAACTAAATGTATACATTGAAAGGATCATATCCGCAGCCATGCATGTTTGCTCTTTTAATGTAACTGGAGAGTGGTGAAAGAAATTTTGATTTTCTAGTATAGAAAAGTAGTAGTAGTAGTGGTATAATAATAATAATAATAATAATAATAATAATAATAATAATAATTTGTTGGTAAAATGGGCACCTTCAATACCAATCGGACTCTGTAGCATGATACGTAGTTCCAATTTTCGTGACCATTAGCAATAAAACTCGCTTACAATTTCAATAGTCTGTCGATAGTACTGGGTGTTCATTTCAAAGTGTGTCATGACGTCACTGTTGTTGGGTCACAGATTTGAAGCGAGTTTCAGCTTATATGTTAGAGAAGTTGCCTATTATTTAAGGCGTTCTTCAATCTGTACTTGAGAACGTGTACGGTATAACTTGAACGTCGTAGCAACAGATGGCGGTCTGTACGTCTGTGTGCTACCATAACCTCTTTCGAACTGTGTTTTGCGTCGGCAAGTCGTACGCAGGGTATTTGTTATCATCGGTTGCGTACGGTAACATTCCACAACACAAATCAAATGCTCCGTGTCCATGTTGACCGTCGAAGTTAATGTCAACAAATACGTAAGTAATCGTCTTAACCCTCTCCCCATATCCCGACAGTACGTATTTCCAAACAGTTCACATTCCAGCCACTACCGGCGTTACCGTACGTATCGGTACGTATTCTTCAGAATGAACGCCGTACTTGGTAGGCAACTTCTCTACCTCATAGGTTATACATCTTTGTGGAAGTGTAGGAAAACTGAATTTTCTAGGCTCATCGGCTAACCACATGACGGCATACAGCGAGCCATGACACACTTTGAACTGAACACCCAGTATAGTTTACAGTATATTGAGTTGGAGATCTTCTAATTTAAAAATTATGTTTTATTTAACGACGCTCGCAACTGCCGAGGTTACATCAGCGTCGCTGGCGTGCCGGAATTTTGTCCCGCAGGAGTTCTTTTAAGTGTACTGACATGAGCCTGTTGCATTTAAGCACACTTAGATACCATCTACCTGGGCCGGGATTGAACCCGCAACCTCGGACACAGAAGAGATCTTCTCATGAATTTGGCTATAGTCTATACTAGAAGTACAGTCTACGTCATTGCTACTAAGTTGGAAATCTTCCTTGTTTCAGCGCTGTTATTACGACCTATATAAGCGATGTTATCCGCTCACGAAACTTGTAGCAAAGTTTGGATATAGATTATAAGAGGAAGGTGATAAAACCCAGTGACCATGCAGGGGAGAGGGAGGGGAACAATTTGCATCAAGTATTAAGGTTTCTGTTTCAGCAGCGAGAGCCTCTTAGCTAATCCCGGTTTATGGTCTTGTGGCACGTTTCTTGTTCGTCGGTCCATCGTACAGCTGACAGGGGTCGGTGAGAGGCTGATAAGGTCGGTCGGAGTTGACCGACATCCGAACAGACGGAGTCCAGAAAACCGTAGATGGTGTATTCCATATGAAATCGATCAGTAAAAAACCTTGCATTTTTTTAATACTCTAATTTTTTCCCCTATTTATACAAGGTGCTGACTATCGAAAGTCAAACGGTTTTCGTACTACTGAGCGACAAATTTAGCGTATTTCATAAAAACAAGCCTCTTTCAGCGCTCAGAACTCTGGAACCATTTACTGCAGAACATTGAACGAGAGCTCATTTTGAAGCTGACATTTAGTAGGTTGTGATAAGAAGTAATACTTATTTTTATTGTATACAGAGAGACAGATAATCTGATTGTACTTACTTTTAGGCCCTTTGCCCATTTGTAAAAATGTAAAAAATATTGAGAAAAAACCTTGCATTATTAAGAGGGATTCGGCATTGTTTGCTTAATGGCTCGGCAATAAGTTTCGAGGGTATTAAATAAATTATTTTCACACGCCTAGACTTGAACGGCGCAGTACCCCACGCACTGGCCGAGAGCTGAAGATAAACGAGCATTGGGCGTCATTTTACTCCTGTGTTTATGAAAACTTGTGATAAAGCTAGCCCAGCCATGACTGCTAGACGACACATCACGTGTTTGTCTCCTGGCCTTGCTTGTCTCGACTACCTACAGTCAGCTGGTTAGCTCACGCGCGTACTATTTATTTTCTTTATTTGATATTTTCAATACTTTCTTATCAACGGTGCACCAGTAAAAAATATGTGTTTATTTGTACTTTCAATGCGGAATCTAACCATATATTTTAAAAATATTTTTTTCGTGGGCAAAGGCGTCTTAATGAAGAAAAATCTAAATTTCTCCATTTCCATAAAAAGTATGAAAAACGGTTTACATGTCAATATAAACTTTAATTTCTCAACATCAAAATAAACCATGATTTTGATCATTGGGTGAATGGGTTTCGAAGCCACAACAGTTTAAAATTGCTAATTTTATGAAAATACGATAAATTTAAATATATTTAATTTAAACACTATAAAGTTCTGATGCCTCAAACTTTGCACAAAGCATTGTATCACAGTTGTCAACGGACAGAAAAAGTTTCATCGTATTTAAAAATTGCAAGGTCAATTTTCTCTATATTTCGGTCGATTTGAGATGGAATAGCTCAGATGTAAGTCACGTTACCATCACCAATATCAGCCTAGTCATCATCATTATCAACGTAACTACCAATTCGTAAACTACCACCGTCACCTCATTTCCATAGCTCAGCTGACGACCGCGGATCCAAATTCAAGTCTTCATTTTGGCGGAACCGTATTTATGGTGGACAAAGCCAAAGTTTGAGGGCTTTTCTTTTAGTTCTTTTAATTTTTTCTTCTTCAGTCTAAAATCTTTCCACAATTCCCCTTTCATTATCATTATTAAGACATTGGAAAAGATTAAAAAACGAGCTCTCAAGCGTTGCCATAATAATTCAACTTTAACCCTTAAATTTACAATGTATCCTATAGGACAGAGATAGGCATCGTGCCTCACTTGAGAATTTGTGCCTCACTGACCTTCACAGAGCTTATCGCTCTGAGTGACATCATCTTCACAGTCCCCGTTCCTCCCTCACGTAGCTCCTAGGCGTGTGCGGTTCTATATCAGTTTCATAAGCAATATCAGTGGTGGCATAATGGCATTATCAAAGCAGTGTGTACGCGTTAGAAAACGATTATTTCATTGAGAATAGAGTTGAGGCATAGGATCCAAACATCGCCTACCTTATTGCATAATCCAGTAACGCTTTGCTTCAAATAAATTCAAGTTAACAGCTTTTCCTTATTTCTCAGTGACAAACTAGTTGTAATAATAATAGTTTATATTTCAGATATAATACATTATACTATAAAATAATATAATACATTATAAAATTAAGTATCGAATTCGTTTAATATTTGTATAATAATATAATATAGGTATATGGTTTTACTTCTCGTAAGAGTTTTGTTTTTCCATTTTCAGCGCTATCAAATCATTACATATTTTAATTGTTGTTGGGGTCAACGTCTCAACTCTCATTATAAAGGAACTCTAGAGTCTAGACATTGCAGTTAATGAAGGATTTATTATTTCATGGATCCAATTTATTTTATTTGAGTACATGATGTACCTAGATGTATTAATTGTATGTGTTATATTTCCGCTGTGTCGACTGCTAGCTGGTGTGATGTCAGCGCCAACTCTAGGGAGAAAGCAGAATCTGACGCTTTAGCTGGCTTGAAGGTCATTGAAATCAGTCCGGCTGCATCAAAGGTACCGACGCGAAGTGTCCATTCTTTATAATCCCTATTCGCTGTACTCATGGACAAGAGAACGCGAATTCGATTATGCGCAATGTTCAAAACATACAGAGGTGAGCCTGTCTGGAGAGATATAAAAATTACGTTGCAGCCGCCAAATTACTCTTCAAGGCACGACCACTCACAGAAATTGAAGGAAAGAAGACAGAGGACGGACACTGGAAAGTTTTCTTTTCTCAGTCGTACTATCAGGCACTGGAATGCTTTATCTGCAGACTTACTAAAGGCTTTACCAATAACCAAAAATGTATTTAAAAATAGTCTTAAGGACTTTACTAATAGACGGTAGTATATTTTGCACACTATTTAAAGGGTGTAACTGATGTTTTGTTATTTGAAGTGTTGTATCAGTGAAGAAGTGTGCTGCGTCAGTGAAGTGTGAAGTGCGTTGTATCAGTGAAGTGTGTTTGTATCAGCGAAGTTTTATAGTTTACAGTGGTAGTGCAAAGTATTTGAACAGTGAAATGTTTTTGAAGTGTTAGTGAAATCAGGGTAGTGTCAGTGAAATGTGTTGTAGTTCCAGTGCAGTGAGTGAATTCATAGAGGGTACTTGTGCATGTATGAACATATCATACTCGTGGGTTTTAGTTAGAACTTAGGGTTAAGATTTACTTTAAATGGTATTTTAAGTGATCGTGCTTCATTTAATTTAGGGTGCTCCTTGTTAATATTATTATTACTAGTGGCTTATTCATTAGACGTTCAAATAAACATTTTTCAGATTTATTTTCAATGAAGAATACCATACATTCTGAAAGTTATTTGCTTCCATAATAATGAAAAATACTCTCTCTTGAGCCAATACTGAAGAGAACCATACATATAAATATCCACACCACACCGCCATTAAATATATGAAAAGACCGAACACCACTCGATTAATAACTATAAAAATATTTTATTCTTAATAATATTATTATCTTACGTAAGTTTTATAGCTTTCAGTAACATATACTATATATACTATATAGCCGCCACTCAGTAAAATATAGAAATCAAAATCTAATTTAAGTTATTCTCTACATCTACTTATATAACCTCAAAACGTTTCACTTTCATATCATCAATATAGCATTAATATGCATAATTAATGAAAAATAGTCACATCACGGCATTAACTACAATAATATTTCATTTCTAATAGTAATAACCACCTCAAGTTTTGTAGTTTTTAATATCCAATACACAGCTGTACCCAGAAAATTACACACCACAGAATCGAACCTGTAAATTATTTTTAGCGAGTTAAGTTTTTAATAATCAATTTAATTTGAGCTCTAAATATGTCAGCATTCTTGCAGATCATGGCCTTCGTGTAATATTGTTTACTGTAGTGCGTGTTTTGTTTTATTCTGAAATGCAACACGGCCGACTTGATGCTCGCTTCGCTTCTCCTGAATGCAATTAGCTAGTTCTCAAAACTGACGACAGATGGATTTTGGAAAATAGGAAAATTATGTAGGAAAATTGACATTTCACTCAAAACTACTATTTTTCCGAAAAACTTTGGGTTCCAAGCTTCAAAATGAGGGGCCATTTATTAAAATCCGTTCAGCCGTTTTCCCGTAATTTCCATTACCAGTTCAAATTATATATATACATTATTATTATTATTATTATTATTATTATTATTATTATTATTAATTTAATATTAATTGTCATTATTGAGTGTAATTAGTTACCACTGCCACCGGGTATTTACCCATTTGCAGTGTCAATAAATACATAAATGCATCATCTCTGTTTCGAAAAAAAGACATTACTAAAATTTTTGCTATAGCTTTTTTTTTTCGCATGTTGTAACAATACTGAATTAGTTATTTTTAAAGCTCCGTAAGTCACTCATTTTATTTTCGTTTTATGTGAAAAAATGAAAGTCGCACCCTAGACGTATCATTTTATGTTGAAACACTGCAAGTCTGGTGTACAGAATGGCTGTGAGGACAACGCATATAGTTGCTTTGGTTTTGAAACTTCGTAAGTCACGGACTTACGGGTTTCTTAATGTAACCAAGTTTCACCTATATAGAATGCTTTCCCTATAGTTAGCTGTTGGCAAACTGAGTTTCTCAACCCATAAGAGTACTGTATGTTTCATTGCCATTGAGTGCATTCCTTATATCAGCATGACAGTCACTCATACAGTAAAGCCAGTTGTGTTTATTTTGTTGTAATATTCGTTCTGTTTTTTTTTTTACTGTGCCAACATGTCTTCACAGTATGACAGTGAGATAAATGAACCTTAAAGAGGAAAAGAGAATAAAAATAATCATTTGTATAAGACTTAAGGGTAACAAAATTAATATAGCCATTGTGACACCAGAGAAAGAGAGCACACTTGCACAGTCTTCCAATAAATGTAAAGAAAATCGAGGATTTGAGAAAGATTTCAGGAATATTTACCTAATGAAGAGGAAATTCAAAGTGTCCCGAAGAGTGTGTAAGATCGGGACATAACTGAAAGGATCTGAAGTGAGGATCTTTATTTTTGAAACATTTTCTGTGTAGTTTCATTAAATATATTGTGACAGCTGCAACGGGGTTCGAATACGCGTCCAACACGGCGCGCGGCAGACGAGACGCTGGTACGGGGAGCATCTGCATGCTGAAGGGCAGAGGGGGTGTATTACGTCAACGCGACGAGGGGAAGTTGCGCGCGCAACTGCTACGTGCGGAATGAAGGGGGGACGGACCCTCCCGACTCTTCCAGAAGTCCGTCGAAGTGGAGATATCCAGATAATTCGAGAGAGCTATCTCTGCACACCCGTAGAACTTTCTCGCAACTATGATTTTGCTATAAAAGAAGAAACGCGAGCGAACTTGAGCAGTTTTCAGTTTATTCAGCCATTCAATGAGTAAGTCAGTGAACAGAGCAAGCCAGCCAGTCTTGTGTACCGGAGTTCGACTTGAGTGTGCGTCCGCAACTGTGTCAGCATCCGAAGGCCTGAGTTCGAGTGCAGTGGACCGCAGTTGGAGGGACCTGAGTTCGAGTACAGTGGACTGTCTCTGGAGGTCTGTGGTTCGAGATACTGTGAACTCGAGTGACTGAGCTAGAAGAACTGTGAACTGAGAACTGACAGTTCTGATGTGTAAATAGTGCTTTGTGAACATTAGTTAAAATTAACAGTTCATTGTTGTTCGTAATAGTCCGAGTAAATTGTCATTGTCGTCAGTGGAGTGCTATAACGAATACTGTGTTGAGTGAAAATCCTATTGTTGACGAGAGTGTTTAAGGTGAATTGTAGAAAGGAATTATTGTTGAGATAATAGAATTCCATTGTTGTTTATTTTAAAAACGTTACAATATTTTTTTCTTGTGAGCCTCATTTAGTATTCGCAGATTTAATTAATTTATTTTTCTTCCAACAGCCTTAGACTTCGTCTTGTTTGCGTTTACTTATCTTCATCCCATACTGCTAGAGGTTTTTTTACTATAACCTATTTTTATGAAACAGATCACAGATCGTAAAATACATGACGTATTTATGGAAAAATATTAGAACAAAAAAAAAGTAAATAGGGCGTTGTCTTGTATACATTTTTCTTAAACAAATATCAAAATGTTTGAATGTATGCACCAAACACACTGCCATTCATTTAGTGTTCTGTCCAAGGGCAGGTCTTCCACTGCAAACCCAGCTTTCTCCAGTCTTTCCTATTTTCTGCCTTCCTCTTTGTTTTCTCATATGATCCATATATCTTAAAGTCGTCTGTCATCTGATATCTTCTTCTACCCCGAACTCTTCTCCCGTTCACCATTTCTTCCAGGGCATCCTTCAGTAGGCAGTTTATTCTCAGCCAGTGTCCCAACCAATTCCTTTTCCTCTTCCTGATCAGTTTCAGTATCATTCTTTCTTCACCCACTCTTTCCAACACAGCTTCATTTCTTATTCCCTCTGTCCACTTCACACGTTTCATTCTTCTCCATATCCACATTTCAAATGCTTCTATTCTCTTCTCTTCACTTCGTCGTAATGAAAACACATTGTTTAAATGTTTTTTGTCGAAATGAATTTTCGCTTTCACTCAACCATGTGTACCTTACGAATAGAAATATACTCTGATCAGAGTACTGCATTGGAGTTAAATCGCTCGCTTGAACTCGGTCGAATGTCGCACGCTCGAGCGAGATAAGATCGGTCGTGATACGCTCGTAATAAATAGAAGCACAGTACAAGGTCATCTCATCGACATGTCTTATCCTGTATGAAAGGCGACAGATAAGATACACATATGTTTTGCTCACACGGTAAAAATAAGGCTTTATTTTCTGCCTTTATAACAAACGTCTAATGGAACGTACCAAAATAGTAACATGAAGTTATAAATAAAATAATATGAAAAACTTCGATATACAGTTATTATTCCCAATTAATAATTATTCAATATTTGATTTACCACATATATAATATGATAGGTCCATAAATAGTGTTCCGCCTATATACTGCGACAATGTAGAAACGTTTTACAAAATATTATTATATAGCAGTAAATTAATAACATATTAGTACAGAGGTAACGTCACAGAAAATATAATAAAACGAATAATCATGCTGCACAACTGTTACAGACGCAAAGATTGATACACTAATTATTAGAGATTATTATTATTATTATTATTATTATTATTATTATTATTATTATTATTACTAGAAAACTTGATACTGATCTTGCATTATCGTGATTGTGTTCTCCGTTTATAATAATTACATTTACATCCAATAACATCTATCAGATGTGGCAAAAACAAAATCACTCCTGTGGGGAGGGGGGGGGGAACATTTACCTACAACTTTATATTACATTTTAAAGCAAGTTTTGTAGTTGTACTATGGAGAGGTTAGTTAAACACTGCAAAGATTTGAAATGATAAACATCTATGATGTTACTACACAGTTCATCGCTGTAACAAGAACGAATGTCTAACGCTCGGCTTATATTGCTCGTGACAATTTTACCCATCATGCATGTGCGCTATCTATCGGATTATGCTATGAACTACTTGGCGCTCGAGCGAAAACGTCCGATGCAGACCTCTGGTTTAAATGCTTTTTGTCGAACTGAATTTTCGCTTTCACTCAACCATGTGTACCTTCCGAATAGAAATATACTCAGATGGTTTATACACATATAATGAAATGAATACTGAAGACTACACGAATTGAACCTTTATCTCAATAGATAAAGCAAACGTATTGTAAATCTTCCGAGTTGTCCAATCTCCCACTAATTCCTGGGTGAGTCTCACTGAACTTTGCGGTGTAATGCGATGTCATCTCATAACTCGATGTTCTTTTGTCAGTTCGCAGATCCACCTGCTCGCTTTTCGAAATAAATGGTGTGATCTACCAGTACCGACACTGGAGTCCAGCAGACCGGTTAGACTGGCTTGTGTACTGAGCCATCTGTTTGTCCGTCTATCCCTTGAAACAACAACCATGTCAATTCGTCATCCGCACTCCACCGCTAAGCTTTTGAAAGCGGACGGCAGTTTACTTTTGGGGAAAAGGTGATAAAAAAAAACGTGAAAGAGAAAGAAACATGACGCGTCATACATGCGAGTCTCCCACAATGAGGCACATTTATATTCAAAGTGTGCTTTGTGATAAAAAACGAATAAACTTCTTCTTTTCATTGAGACCATAAAAAATTAATCCCCTTACACATTGATACGCTACGCAAGAAGAGAAATGTACTCAACTTACGTCATATTTCATACACGTATAGGAATAACATAGAAGAGTGAAAATATCTGTAACAATGGAGGATAGTCGGGAGGGTGAGACAAAATTATTATTATTATTGCTTACAGATGGCTTTTAGAGAATCTGAGGATTCATTTTCGCCCTCACATAAGCCTTCCATCGGTTCCCTACTTGAGAAAAATTAATCGAGTCGCTAGCATCATAACCTACCTCCGTCAAATTCATTTTAATAGTATCCTCCCATCTACGTCTCGGCCTTCTCAAAGGTCTTTTTCCCTCAGATCTCCAAAATAACACTATAAATACGCATTTCTAGATTCACTCATAGACAGGATCGGGGGAAGATGCCTAACTTTTTGTTTGATTGAAAATTCAAGGTACTGTTTATATACTGAAATATCAAAGTCTGGAAAATATTTTGAAACTATATTTTTTGTACAAAACAGAAAACATTAATTATCATTAGACTTCGTTGAATTGTCACACGCAGCATGCAATCAGGTTGCCGATGTACGGTAGTATAGAGGAGGTGAGCGACCGCCCGGTCTCGTAGTATAAGCAGATCATGTTAAGAGTTGTGACCGGTCCAAATAGATAGAGCAGCTACAGCTCATGTATACCTATGTAAGCACTTGTTTTGCATTACTGTGGTTGGAATAATCAAAGTTTAACATTTGTTCAGTGCAGACAAGAATTCAATCAAACATACTACAATGAGAGTGTTGCTGTTCCAAATAATTGCTCCTGAAATACCCTTACCCCCGCAGCCAGTCTTGACCCGTTGGGGAACGTGGTTGGATTCTGTTAATTGTTATGCAGAACATTACAGTAAAATAATGAAGGTAATTTATGCACTGGATAGCATAGACAGTTCCGCTGTTGCAGCTGTAAAATCATTGGCTTCTGAACAGCTATTGGGAGATATTCTGTTCATTGATTCTAATTCTAAAATCGTGTCCAAAAGCATCATCCTGTTAGAATCATGTAAACTGCAACTCTCAGAAGCCCTTAAGACAGTGGATAAAGTATCACAAACCGTTATCCAAAATAACAATTCACTAATTTCAGAAAAAGTGAAATGTAAGTTGAGAAACATTATTGCTAAAAATTCTGCCTATTCAAAACTTCGTGTTATAAATGATGTGCTATCAGGTCACGACAAGACGTCTGAAGTTGGTGTACTAAAAAGTAGTGACTTCCCGTTCTTCAAATATGCACCTATTACATCGTGTGATGTTGAACGTACATTTTCCCAATATAAAAACCGTTTAAGTGACCATCGGAGGTGGTTACTTTGCAGTCGCTCAAAATGTACGTAACTCTTCACTGCAATGCACATATTCAAGGATGATGTGAGTATCTTACATTAAATTTTAAGAGTTAATATATCTCACTATAAAATAATTGTGTATTTACATGTTTAGACATTTCCTACTTCAATGATCATTCATCACATTTCTTGAATGCAGGATACAAGTTTTATTGTAACCGCAGTATACTGCTCAGTGTTTACATCAGAGGCATACTCCATCCGTTGCACGCCCCCTTCTCATACAGTCTATACGGCGTGCGCAGTAAACCTTGCGATTCTCGTGGCAATTCCACGAAGTCTAATTATCATATTTACAAATACATGTTTCCTTCTCAGATGCAGTCCACACCTGTGGAGTAACGGTCAGCGTGTCTGGCCGCGAAACCCGGTGGCCCGGGTTCGATTCCCGGTCGGGGCAAGTTACCTGGTTGAGGTTTTTTCCGGGGTTTTCCCTCAACCAAATATGAGCAAATACTGGGTAATTTTCGGTGTTGGACCCCGGACTCATTTCACCGGCATCATCACCTTCACCTCATTCAGACACTAAATAACCTAAGATGTTGATAAAGCGTAGTAAAATAACCTACTAAAAAAATTCTCATCTGCACTTTAGGCATTTTTCCCCGATATTCGGGGTAAGATGGCAACTGCAATTATCACATTTACTGATATATGTATTTTACCTGAACTTGGTTTAGTACATGTATATAACAAAAATGACTTAATCTGAAGCTCATGGACACTTTATCACTCGTTTATCACTACTTAGGAACACAGTCATTGCACAGATTTTATTGCCGTGTGCAAACTTCTTGCACATAATGAATTCAATCCAGTACATTTTTGTCATCATTCTATTTTAGGCGGAGTTTAAGGGTACGGTAAGGAATCCCGTATGCTTGCGATGCTCTCAAACAGTTCATACTCTCTGTTCTAACATGATCCACTGCAAGTTTAAGACTCTCCTCAATGCACTGACCTCTATCAGAGGACCTTATGTAATGTCTACTCATTCCCTGCAATAAAACAAAAAATAAAACTCTTGCAACAAGTTGTCATCTTACCTCGAATAAATTGAGCATCTTCCCCAAGTATCGGGGTGAGATGCCTAATGCTGTGACGCAACCTAACATGGCGGAACAAGGTCGTTGGTTGTTAACAATACAAACTTTTTAACTTTTACTACAATAGCCATTACAAAATTTTGCAGTTATTACAAATTCAAGGATTTATTAAAATTTTAACATATCTTTGCAATTATTTTATAGCAGAAAAAGAGCTGTTTCCTTGCTTTTCTGCTTCTCACAACAAGAACACGTAGCAAAATGAGCTACCTTCCACTCTACAGACATTCAGCTGGTTGTGATCATAAAGACATGCGTGTGGCGTTTTCTCTTGGAAGAATATGAAACTACAAAGATATAAGCAACTTCCCCTGATAGTCATCCCCCCCCCGATTCACTCTACATGCTACATGCCCTGCCCATCTCGATTCTGAATTTAAAGTTTCTAATTGTGTTAGATGAAGAATACAATGCGTACAGTTCTGCGTTGTGTAACTTTCTCCATTCTCCTGTAACTTCAACCCTCTTAGCCCCAAACATTTTCTAAGCATCTTAGTCTCGAATACCCCTAACCTCTGTTCCTGTCTCAAAGCGAGAGTCCAAGTTTCACAACCATACAGAAAAACCGGTAATATAACTGTTTTATAAATTCTAACTTTCAGTTTTTTTGAAAGTAGGTTATATGACAAAATTTTGCAATCATGTGGAAGAAGTTTTTCAGATAAGTCTTTGAAATTCGATAAGTGGATTTAATTTTGTTCCGAAAATGACTTAACATGTTATACATAAGGTATAAAACCATTATATTACATATTTAATCGCTCGTATTAACGTTTTTGTCGCTTTTATTTGCGATATGATCAGAAACCATTTTTACATTCATAATATAATAACCTCTGTAATTGCATACCATTAATATCATAAAGTTAAAAGCTTAAAAATAGATATACAAAGTTTAATATAAAATTACAAGTCTTCATTATTTAAATCTAATTAAAATATTCTTGTAAATAATATATATTTTAGTGTATTAAAATATGAAGACTTGCTTACAAATGATATTTGACTATTGTGTCATTTGGAATTTATTGTATAGTATGTTGATGTATATGAGTCTATTATTATACTTACTTACTTACTTACTGGATTTAAGGAACCCGGAGGTTCATTGCCGCCCTCACATAAGCCCGCCATTGGTCCCTATCCTGAGCAAGATTAATTCATTCTCTATCATCATATCCCACCTCCCTCAAATCCATTTTAATATTATCCTCCCATCTACGTCTCGTCATCCCTGAAGGTCTTTTTCCCTCCGGCCTCCCAACTAACACTCTATTTTCTGGATTCACCCATACGTGCTACATGCCCTGCCCATCTCAAACGTCTGGATTTAATGTTCCTAATTATGTCAGGTGAAAAATACAATGTGTGCAGTTCTATGTTGTGTAACTTTCTGCATTCTCCTGTAACTTCATCCCTCTTAGCCCCAAATATTTTCCTAAGCACCTTATTCTCAAACACCCTTAATCTCTGTTCCTCTCTCAAAGTGAGAGTCCAAGTTTCACAACCATACAGAACAACCGGTAATATAACTGCTTTATAAATTCTAACTTTCAGATTTTTCGACAGCAGAGTGGAAGATAAAAGTTTCTCAACCGAATAATAACAGGCATTTCCCATATTTATTCTCTGTTTAATTTCCTCCCGAGTATCATTTATATTTGTTACTGTTGCTCCCAGGTATTTGAACTTCTCCACCTCTTCAAAGGATAAATTTCCAATTTTTATATTTCCATTTCGTACAATATTCTCGTCACGAGACATAATCATGTACGTACTTTGTCTTTTCGGGATTTACTTCCAAACCTATCTCTTTACTTGCTTCCAGTAAAATTCCCGTGTTTTCCCTAATCGTTTGTGCATTTTCTCCTAACATATTCACGTCATCCGCATAGACAAGCAGCTGATGTAACCCGTTCAATGCCAAACCCTCTCTGTTATCCTAAACTTTCCTAATGACATACTCTAGAGCAAAGTTAAAATTAAAGGCGATAGTGCATCTCCTTGCTTTAGCCCACAGTGAATTGGAAACGCATCTGACAGAAACTGACCTATACGAACTCTGCTGCACGTTTCACTGAGACACACTTTAATTAATCGAACTAGTTTCTTGGGAATACCAAATTGAATAAGAATATCATATAACATTATATATCGTATTATAACATTGATAAATTTATATTGACTCATAGACGTTAATTTATGCTAAAGTTAATAGTTGTAATTCTTCGCTGATGTGTTTGCTGAAGAAGATAGTAATACATATTGCAAATTTTATTAGAGAATAAAAAATACGCGTTGTCCGAGTTATTTTAAAGTAGCTCATGCGCGGTGCAGAGGAAGTATCATACTGAAACAGATTTGATTGAGTGCTTTGGTGGCAAAATCTCAGCTCGGAGAAGGAGGTGGAAGAGTTTTGAGCCGTTGTCATGTCAACTGGTCTGGTGGTGGTCAGTGAAGCACGAAGCCACTTTGACTTCATAGATCGATCGATCGGTCGATACGGCGCTATGACGTAGTGACCGCAGCTTCGAATCTGACAGGATGAAAAAAGGGCAAACGGCGTTCACCGTCAGGCTATTGAACAAAACAAGCAGGATTGAGTGCTGGCTATGCCTTTCGCCTATATTTTACATCTGACTGAACAAAAAATGGGTCTCAATTGTTTCTATAGCGATTTCCATTTAACATTGTATCCAGACGACAGGGAAACAAGTATTCGAGTGGCAGATCGCTGAACTCACTTTATATTTCAGGTTTGCTACGCTTTCCTCCCCTCCCATTTTTTTTTTGTCTATATTGTGACTTTTCACTTATAGCCTTTCGACTATTGATGTTTTAAACATATGATCAGCAAATTGTGTAGGAACAGTAGAGCGATTTCTTTATGTATTTATTCACAGTCTCACTAATAAAAACTCTATATACAGACGTTTAACTGTCTTGTACTTATGCAAAGAGTAGCTCGTTTATAAGTCGTGTGTAAATTCCCTACTAATAATCACTACATACGTCGTGTATAACAGTTTAACTGTTAACACAGCTACGTCATAGTTTCGTCATTACTTCGTTACGAAAGATAATAGAATATCTGAGGTTCTCTATTGCATCCGGTAGAGCGCTCTAGTGTGCTGTGTTAAAGTATCGATAGTACAACTGGCTCTGATCGATTACCACACTATATTTTGGTCAAAGAGTACAAGCTAAAGCAATATTATTCTACTTATTCTGTGCTCTTTGGTGTGTTCTTCTATGGTTACAAGGCATCCATCATCATAAAATGACATTTGATACGAGCAGCTGTTAGAGAGGTGGCCATTTTTTCTCTATATACAACGCTTAAACAAGGGGTTTCATGTATATAACTACTGCAAAGCAATTCCCATTGTATAGTTACAGCCTGTTTATACATCCATGCTTATGCATGGTTTATTAGTAACATTTTCTGTCTCAACGCTGCATAAGTCTCGTATAAAAATTATTCACGGTTTATTAGTAAGACCGTTACTGTATATAAAACATATTTACACATTTAGCTATTTGCCTATTTACTCACTCATTTATTTATTTAATCTGATAGGCTTAAGACCATAAAGCAGTGGTCGTAAGCACTCGCTGTAATGAGCAAAGGGTAACGAGTGTATTGTAATATGCAACCTCGTGCAATGTATTATCCGCGGATAAGAGACGGTAGCCCGAGAGTGAATTGTGCTGGTGTCCTCTACCATAGAGCTTCTCTTCCATCCTATCGGATAACAAATATAATCCTGGTTGGGACAAGTGACCTGATTGAGATCTTTCCTGAGTTTGACCTCAACTCATTAAGAGCAAAATATGGTAAACATTCGGCGCTGGACCCTGGACTCATTTCGTTGGGGTTATCAGCAGTAATCTCACTAGAGGTTTTGATTTATCTAGAGAAAAACAAAACTTGAGTTGGATTTAATTGATTATTACGCGATTAGAAGAAAGTATACAAAGATTAGAAGAAATAAAGTACTCTAAAACAATCAAATATTGACCTACTAAAATTCTATTTCACAAATGGTTAGCTTCACAAATACGTTTAAACGGAAGCGCCATTTTCAGTTGACTATCTACGCGGTAAACAAATGACGATCGCAAATCATGTTTTATGGCACCGTGAAGAATTTCCAGTTTGAAATGTTGGCAAAAAAGGAAACAAATGGTAGGGAGGTGATAAAAACAGAAGAAAGTATATAAAGATTAGAATAAATAAAGTACTCTAATACAATAAACAAGGTATTAATTGACTTACTAAAATTATATTTCACTAATGTTAGCTTCAACAAAACGTTTCAACGGAGTCGCCATTTTCAGTTGACTATCTATGTGGTATCGTAAAGCATGTTATATAGTACCGTAAAGGATTTATAGTTTGAAATATTGGCAAAGAAAGAAACAAATGCTAAGGAAGTGATAAAATTGTAGCGATAAAGAGTTATGATTGGTTGAAACACGTCCATTCGTACTGTTTTATTGGTCAAAAGTAGTATGACCATGGTTATCGGAAGAAAAATAAAGAAGGTAAACCTACGAATTCGAAATCAGGCTGAAGAATAAGCGGGCAGCTTCAAATACTTGGGATGTTGAGTTGCTGCCAGAAAGTCAAAAGGAGGATAGCAATAGTAAACCAAGCTTTAAACAGAAAAATGGAACATTTTCTGAAGACCTTTGGAAAAAAAACTATCGAAGAGACTAGTGAAGTGCTTTGTAAAAGTTGTGGCATTGCATGAGGCAGAAATATTGACATTACGACGAAGTGAAGAGAAAGAAATAGAGGCATTTGAAATGTGGATATAGAGAAGAATGGAGATTTTTGAAATATACAGACAAAATAAGAAATAAAGCTGTGGTAAAAAAGTGGGTAAAGAAAGAATAATGCTGAAACTGAGAACCAAGAGGAAAAGAAATTGACTGGATCGCTGATTAAGAAGAAACTGTCTACTGAAGGTGCAGTGTAAGGAATGGTGGACGAGAGAGAAGTTAGGGGCAGAAGAAAAGATTATATGGTTGACAATTATAAGGTATGTCATTCGTATTCAGAAACTAAGAGGAAGGCGAGAAGTAGAAAAGACAGGAGAATGATGGATTTGCAGTGAAAGACGTGTCTGGAAAAAACTATGAATGAATGAATGAATGAATGACTGAGTGAGCGAATGAATGAATAAATGAATGAATGAGTGAATGAATGAATGAATGAATGAAAGAAATGAAAAGGTGAGAAAATGAGAAGGGTATCCTACTCACTGACAATAAATAAATAAATAAATAAATAAATAAATAAATAAATAAATAAATAAATAAATAAATAAATAAATAAATAAATAAACAGACAGAGGAAGAAAGAAAGAAAAAATGAAAAAAGAAAAAACGAAAGAAAGGAACAAATAAATAAATAAACTGACAGACAGAGGAAGAAAGAAAGAAAGAAAAAGAAGGGAGGAAAAGTAAAAAAGAAGTAAATAAATAAGTAAATAAATAAATAAATAAACTGACAAAGAAAGATACAAAGAAAAATGAGAAAGGGGAAAAAGGAAAAATGAAAGAAAGAAACAAATAAATAAATGAACTGACAGACAGAGGAAGAAAGAAAGAAAGAAAAAATGAAAAAAGAAAAAACGAAAGAAAGGAACAAATAAATAAATAAACTGACAGACAGAGGAAGAAAGAGAGAAAGAAAAAGGAAAAAAGAATAAATAAATAAATAGGCTAAATAAAAAAAAATAAATAAATAAATAAATAAATAAACTGACAAGCAGAGGAAGAAAGAAAGAAAGAAAGAGAAAGGAAAAAGGAATAAATAAATAAAA